>NC_030853.1:1581814-1806515 GCF_000208745.1 Theobroma cacao
AATACATATAATATATATATATAAAATTAATATATAACTTATACTTATTCTTATATAACTAATTAATACTTTAAAAATAATTAATTTAGTTAATATATAATAAATAATATATTATATTAAAGAATAAAATAATATTTAATTAATTTAATATAAATAATAAAATAAAATATATTATAGTAAACATTGATATATAACATATTATGAATATCTAAAAATATTACTTTTATAATATTTATAGTTTATATAGTAAAGTTTAATATAAATATATTAAAATTTGTTATTGATAATTATTCATTTATTTACAACATAAAAAATTTAAACTTTTATTTATTTTATAATTTATGTAATAAAATTAAGTCTCAAATCCCTAACCCAAGCCGGTCTCCATTGAACTTACTTTACCAAAGTTTCTTTTCTGAAACTTGACTGGTAACCCCCTGCCTCTTGCTGCAAAAGTCTTTGCCGTGACCATTGAAAGTCCTTACCAACTTGCTGCCTTGTTTTTAGTTATTCTTACTTGATCTTCTATTTCTTTGCTTTGTTTTAGTTTAGATCTATTTTCTTACCAAATCTTGAAGGTTGAATGTTTAGGTTTTTTTTTTTTTGCATCGCTGTCCAGCATTGGGAGGAATAGGCAAAGTGATACCTTGGAGAAGGTTAATCAAATTTGGGTTAAGTTTGAATATGACAGAGAAAACGGTATGTTCGATTCTTTCTATCTAATTTCTTCCTGTTGTTTCAACTCTGTTGTAGTGGTTTTATTAGGATGTTGGATGCTGATGAGTCCATGACCAATTTTCATTTGAATTTAACAAGATAGTATCACATGTTTTTAAGAAGGCTACAAACAACTCATTCTGTAATTTGCCTCCAAATAGCACTCAGCATTTTGGAGTTTTCTTAGGTTCAATTTGATGCGTTTGACAACATTAAATGGCTTCTGCTTTTTGTTTTTTTGTCTTCCATATTAGCACAGTACATGTATATCTCCTGCTCGTTCAAGCTTCTGTCATGCCACTAAGGTAAATTTTGCTGTTCCCATTTTGAATAAACAATCATTACTTTACTAGTATTACTTGGTGTAGTGAAATTTTACAGCTCTAACCTCCAGAATTTGAAAAGGAGCTGTAAGTTATAAAATTGGTGAACTTCAAATTTTGGTTTCGAGTAATAGTGGAGGACTTAGAATTCTTTAAAGTGATTAGCTATCTATCAGGCAGTCGTTTGTCAAGTTAAGTAACCTGGAATATAGCGTCTGAAACTCATGGCAGATCTTATGGACATAATTTACATCATGTTGGGGAAAATCCTGAACTTACATGCCTTTATATTGTTGAGTTCTTGCCTAATAGGATTTTTCATGTAAATATTATATGATTCTCCCTATGGGACTAGCTGTTAAATGTTTTACTCCAAAATCTACCAAGAATTAAAAGTTTTATGTGGAAGGCTCTGATAGAGGTCCATTGGCTGTCACTGGATGCCTCATATGGATGAGAAGTCTAGTGTGTTTATTTCTTAAAGTTTCTAATTCAATGAGTACTATGCAAAACCTTCTTTAAGGCTAGCAACTCAAGACAATTAAAATAATTCCATGGTAGCAATCGAGACCCTGCTTGACATTGATCAATGCCCGATACTGACCTTTTTTTGCATGCTTTTGACAGCATTATTTTCCAGCCTTTGATGTTTTGGAAATTTGTATACGTTTCTCAATGAAATACTGACTCTGCCAACCTTTTTGTCCTTTTGTGCATATTATTTTGGTCACTCATCCTAGGACTGGTGATCTTTGTGAACCACTCAAGTATATTTATAACTTGTATGTTGAGTATGTTGCCAAGAACCCACTCTATAACCCTGGAACTTCAATTAGGTAAATAGTCATTTTCTCCCCAAGCTAATACTTACATGCTTATCCTTTGAGGACTGTTCTGTTATGACAACCACTGGTCATCCCTGTTGGTTAATGCTGCATTTATTTACATATTTGTCTCTGCAAACTGAAGTTTCTCACTATTTTAATTTTGTTGAATAAAAAGTAATGCATTTGACGGTAGTATATTCAAAGTCAATGCTTATCTACACAACCTTTGAATGGAGCCATTTTGTGGCTTCCTATTTTGTTCTTTTAGCTTTTATGATGGGTATCCTCAAGTTTGTTTCTACAGTTTCTGTTTTATGATACTGTTAAATGTTGTTACTACCTAGTGAAACCACCTGCCACCAATAGGTAAAAGTACATGTCCATGGTCCCTGAACTTGATGAGTAACTCTTTGTTTAGGTTAATTTAGTTTCATTTCTCCCTAATTAATTAATGTTGTAAATTGGTTATGCTATGAATGAATTGTTTAATAAAGGCAGATGCTCAGTCCAACCAGTGTCTTTATGGAAGTCTTTAAATAGAATGAGTGGAATTTTGCTCAAGTATAGAAAGGAAGGAAAGTATATGTGAGTAGTCTAAACTGTGGCCTACGCATCGTTCTTGGATATATTTACTCTGTTTAATGAACATGCCATTCTTGGATATGTATACTCTTTTTAGTGAAGCCAAGAAAGTCATTCCGTTAGCTCTATAGAGATGCATTAACCATGAAGTTTAAATACTTCTTTCCCAGTCAAAGCTCTTTGGCATGGTCAGTTTTTACCACTTCAGCAGCTTCAAGATGAGAGCAACCCAGATTTTGTTGTTGAAGTTGTTTTTCGCTTCTTTTATGATTCTAAAAAACTGCTCAATGGTCTCACCATAGCTTTGTAAGATTTCAGTCTGTGTCAGCTTTCTTCTTGCCATAGCTGTCTTTTACTGTTATTATTATTGCATTTTTGAGTTTCCTATTTTATTTTCTCCTTAACTTTTCCTTTTCTGATATAGAGATCAGCTAAATTTAGACTGCTAAAAGTTTGATGCACATGTTCATCAGTTGAAGGGTAGCAGCTGCAGGTACTTATAAATTTTCCTTTCTTCAATGTCAAGCCTTGACAACTTAAGCTATATTTTTTTATCTGCTTTATAAAGCTTTTCTTGTTCCCTTTCTTTGGAAATTTCTGTTTTAGTTGAACCCCATAGTTGCACTACAAAACGTATTATTCAAATGGGAAAAAGTATGACTTGTTAGATTTGACCATTCAAGTGATTGAGATGTTAAAGTTTAAACAAGATTTTTAGAAAGTTGGGTTGCTCTTGTTTTTGCTTATTGTTGTTTGATGAGAATGGTTGTTGTGTGTGTCTGTGTGTTAAACAGCATTGCTGCACAGAGAGTTAAAAATGCTTGCATTGCTTTTTGCAACTTCTTTGAGGAGCAGAACATTGCAACGTGAGTTGCTTTTCTCTGTCAGCCTGTTTCTTTTCCTGTCTCCGTTTCTGTTCCTCTTTACTCAAAGTTTATGAACCTTGAAAAATATTTTTTTGCAGGTGCTTGAGATGTCTTCAACAAGTGAAACAAGAGTATTACCTTGTGAATTTTAGATACTTTTTTAGTATGGCATACAATAACACATTTAGCTTTATGCTATATTTGTTTGACATTTTGAGATATTATGTGTTTATGACAATTTTTAATTGCATGAACTTAATTTTGAATTTTGGATTTTAATGCTTTTTTTTCTTATCAATTTTGGATATGAATTATGGATGTTATAATCTTTTACTGAAATTTTAATTGGTAATATCCGTTGGAAAAGCATTATAGGCGGAACATTTCATTGAAAATTACTAATGGAAATCGGTGAGAAATGCTTTTCCCACGGAATTCCGTTGGAAATGCTTTTCTAACAAAAAATTCCGTTGGAAAGAATATTTTGACGGAAAATTCCGTTGGAAAACTGTTTCCAATGGAATTCTTTTCAACAGAATTTTTCGTCTAAATTGTCGTTTCCAACGGAATTGCAATGGTATAGTCATCAAAAAGTAAATTTTTTCAACGAAATTGTCAACGGAAAGTATTATTGACGAGGCTTTTACCAACGAAGTTTTCAACGTATTTTTTCGTTGAAAATCCGTTGAAAAAAAAACATTTTTAACAGAAATCAGCCTATTTCCAACTGTTTTTTTGTAGCGTATGTTTGGGAAAAAGGCAGAATATTGTTTGTACAATTCCAATAAGATGTTGGAATCACATGTTCATGTCTCAATTTGAAGGCTTTACTTTTCAACCCAATCAAATCGACCAATTTGATTTGGTTTTTCGGCTTTAACCAAGTTAATTGACACCCTAAGCTACATCTAGAGACTCAATAATTGACACCCTAAGCTACATCTAGAGACTCAAGATGATCACCCAAAGTGTCTTGTTTTGATGCTGGAACTCACAAAGAGCAAAGATGGTATCCTGATTTGTAACAAAAAAGGGAAGAAGTTCAGACAATGAATGCACAAGAGAAACCAAAGGGCAGCCAAGATTGTTCCGTGAATCAAGAGGATCATCTTCTTGAATGCTGGTGCAGTCACCTAAGCCCACCCAAGCTTAATTTAGTTGAGACATGAACCCTGGCTAGCTTATACTAGCCCAGCTCCTGTTCCAACACTGAGAACAAACATTGATGAGAAGAAAAGTGCTGTTGAACTTGCTTTTGTGAATTTTGATGTAAGGTGATGAACAAACTTCTTTGGATATCACCAAAACCTTGATGAAAACAACAAAAAAAAAAAAATAATCAAGGAACAACCAAAAGAATCTGCGGAATCTTACACACAAAAAGCAATGAAATCAATATTCGATTACTTTGAGAGTGAGGCACTTGGTTGCACTGGTCCCCTGTTGAATCATGAGAGTTACAATAATTCTATAGCTTATTGGGTTTTGAGATTCACTTCCGACGAGAAAATCCACCACCTCCAATTATTAAAGTCATTGATCAATAGATTAGTACATTATTAATACATAATTAAGCACATCAAGATTAGTTTAATCAGACCATTATATCACTACTTGCAAGTACTATTTATTATAGCTCCTAGGCTAGGCCTACAAATTCCAGCCTACCATTACAACCTAAAAAATAGGCCATTTTTTTTCACACTCCATGCTTCCTGGAATTGCTTCTGAATCATCACACAGCAGCCCCATTGCTATACCATATAAATTATTACAATGTTGGTTGCTTGCTGGCATGCATTCTTCATATATATTGGCAGTCTTCCAGTGAGTTTCAGACATTGAACTATATAGTAATATATATTTCTGCAAATCGGTCGTTAATATTCCCAAATATTTAGAAAAAAAAAAATATTTAGGACACATCAAATTATTTTTTCATCTTAGCAGGAATATATAGATGGGGTGGTCCGTGACGAGGAAGGTTCTGTTAAGGTAATGTTATCAAAACCAATTGGTATTTTTAATGGGAACTTGACTGAATTACTTGCTATTAAGGAAGCTTTGGTTGTTTTTACACCTTCCAAATGGGTTATTTTTCATAATTTATCGATTGAAAATGATTCTACAAATGCGATAAAATGAGTTATAAACTCTCGTTGGGCTGCATGGAGGCGTAAAAACTCAGTTCGAGAATTGATGAATTCATCAAATATCTCAAATTGCAAATGAATTGGTTATAACTTAGTCAAAGCTGGATATAAATGTTGGTCTTCTTTAGTTGTTTGTATTTTTTTAAAAAATTATATTGTATCGATGATATTCTTATGTATATTTGTATTTATCATTATTAATATTATAACTCCTTTACCTTTCCAAAAATGGAAAGTTTTATGTTTGAGCTTGTTTAGCTGCACTAATTAATGTAGACTCATACAACATGAAAACTCATCAAGCTAAATGTGTATTAGTATAAGGCCAATTAACAGCCTTGCAAAGTTGCAACACATGCATGGCAATTACATGCACCATGTGAAGAAAAACCTCCTGATTATATTATACATACAACAACTAGCATCTGTGTTCTGTTGCGTCGAAGAATAAAAGAAACTTAAAAAAGAACTGTTTCAGGTTATATATTGCCTTGCCCATACTTAACACTGCATAATAATTAGTATAATCACTTTGTTTTTCTTATAATGTTTATGACATTGTGATAATACAAAATCTGTTTCTTTTTGTTAGTGGGAAGGCCATGTCTTGATCACTTTCAAACACCCATTTTAACCTAAGCACTGCCTTATCCCTTTGTTACATGCATCATATACTATCATCTGGATAAAATCCTCTTTGCCTTTAAAAGGAAAAATTTCCTGGCAAAGCAGATAATTCTTTGCTGGAAGAAGCATTAATGGCCAATGGCCCAATGGTCAATCTTTTTTTAATTGTTTTTCATAAACTCATTTGTTTTCTGCTAGTACTCTTGAAGGCATATCATTGAATTTTGGAACACCTTCAATCTACTTTGTAACATTAAATTTGGGATTAATGATTGATCATTAACAACATTGCCAATAACCTACATCAAGAAAGAAAATGCATGAAAGAAAGTTAATGGATAACAATTACAAAATTCCATTAATTTTACTCCTGTTGATCAGTACTTTCACTCCAATTCCTAATAGCTTGCAACACTGCCTGTTTCACCACTTGTGCATCAATGGTTTCACTTTGTTCTTCATTCTGCAAAAAAAAAAAAAAAATCGTATGGTTTTTTTATCATCATCATCGATACGATGCAAATGTCGTAATTTGCCATTGGAAAAATCAGATAACTCAAAAAAATGAATCATGGTTCCAAATTTATCATATGAGCATGAAAACAGACATCAGACGTTAATAATTCTTCAACCAATTGGGGAACTATTAGAAATTTAGACATGAAGATAGATAGAACAAGTACATATAGATATAGTGGGAAGACAGGTTCAGACTCTTACTTCTCCTCCAACTGCTTGTAATCTAAAACTGTCAGTGCAAGAAACCCTAGCTTCCAGCACATTGAGACCCAGTTCTTCAAAGGCTTCCAGGATAGAAACAAGCAGACCAGGGCAGCTCTTTTCTGAGAATACATTTATCAGAAATCCCTTCTCTAGGGTTTCTACTGTGACCTGCTATGAAAAAATACATAGAGAAAAAAACAGAGAAAAAGTAATAAGTGCATGTATAGGTTTTTCACCATGTTGGAAAAGGAGAAAGTACAGTGTTGAAGTTGAAGCACAAAAGGGAGAACAGTACAGTACAAAGATGATTCAATGAAGGAAACAAGCTAAAAACTAGTATAACCAGAAAAATGTGCATATCAGTGGTTGGAATGTCTTACCACAGGCAATGGATTTTGATGATTTGAAGTTTGTGCAGCTGCTATATCTTCATTCAGTCTTTCTACTTTCTGTTTTAGCTCTTCAATGTACTTCGATGCATCTACTATGATTGATGTTTTGTTCAGCTGCCATACATTTACAATGAAACTGGGTTAGCACAAAGTTTACTCTTGGTTTATTTTTCCATTTCTCTTTAATTTCCATTGATTTTCCTCCAAGAAAACACAAGCAACATAGAATTAATAATCCAGGATTATATATCAAATAGTTTGCATCAGATACCAGAAAAGAAGCCACTAAAATTCCAAAACTTTAAAGGGTAACATCTTTCTCATTTCCTGTTCCTTTTTCTTTTTGGTGACTCTAGGGTGATTCGATGAACTTGAGCATTGACAAGAAGTAAGAACAGTGGATAGAGATTATGATAAGGCAGCTAGAAAATGAATAATTGGCAATAGACAGAAACCAACAACTACAGTGAAGCAAAAGAATTATTAAAACTAACAGCAGAGGAGAAAAGATGAACAGAGGCTGAATTTTTGTTGAATATCAAAAGAAAGGATGAATACATATACTCAAAAATGAAAGCCAATGAAATCAAAGGGCTTAGAAGATAGATAGGAAATTTACAGCATGAGAGTTAGTAATGGAACGAAGAAGTTGCAGCTTCTCATGCAGTGCTGCTCTCTTGTGCTCCCTAGAAACCATCTTGCGTATGCTTATGTCTTCTGTTTATATCCTTGAGAGGCTTTTTTCTCTCTTTATTTATCACCCTCACCTTCTTTTTCTCTCTTTGTTTTCAACTCTCTGCAATGCTCTGAGGGTGTTTAAAAGAGAAGGGAGGCTGAGCTCTCAAATCTATAGGATCCTCTTGTTTGCTTCCCACATGACTGCCTCAGTTTCTTCCCACCACAATATAATATAGAATGCATCTCACTTTACCACATTGCCCCTTCTTGTTCATATTTTCTCATTTTTTTCCATTTTTTTTGTGATAATCCCATTACCAAGAATTTGTGGGAATGAATGATCCTATCACCAAGACTATAGTGGATGATCTATTTACTAAAATCAAAGAAAATTCCCTCAAGTATATATCAGCATGAATATACATTCTATCTTCTATATGTTGAAAGTTTTACAACAAATGAAAAATGATAAGGATGAGGATTTAAGGAAAGTCAAGAATCTTAAATGAGTTTAAAACTTTATTTAGCTCAAATTTCAAGCATGAATAGATGATTAACACTAATGTGTGTGGTCCTTAAAATGAACTATACTAATTTTGTATCTTTCTTTTCATTTCAAGGACAAAGAATAATACTGACCTCATATTATTTTCTTAGTTTGTGAATGTAATAAGTTGCCTTCATTCCATACTCTTTCCAACTAAGAATGGTTGGTATTGAAATTCTTTATCTTGAGATAGTATTTACCTTCTTATTTTAGGAGAGTTATTTTCAATGTTGCCCAAAGTTTTAGATAATTAGGTGTGGACGAAAAACTAATTTGTAATTAAAGTTTATGGTTATGCATAGGGTGAGCAACAGTCCAAGGTCGCTCGCAGATCATCTTGAAATGATAAATTTAGTTCGATTTTAAAATGATTTGTTGACTTGATGAGTGGTTTATGATTCAACATGTTTAGAATTGAGTTTTTTGGATGGTTCATGGTTTTAAAATCGAGTTTTTTGGATGGTTCATGGTCTTAAAATCAAGTTTTTGGACCAATTGTAAGCTAATTATTACTATATGCAAAATAACTAAATATTTGTAAATTACAAGACTTGAACCAAAAATGGTGCCTTTTTTAAAGATTTTGATCGTTAAGCTAAAGAATTATTTAAAAGTTTAATGAATAATAATAATAATAAAAAGCTACCAAAAATATTAAACAAAACTTTAAGACTTTAAAAATAATAAAGTATAACAATAACTAAATTATAATGTGAATTCTTACATGGATGTATGAAATTTCTTATAATATTTGTAAAGTTGGTATTTAATCATAATTTATATTTATAATAATGAAATATTATTATTTTAACTTTTTATTAAAAAATTCAAGATCGATCCTCAATCACACAAGACAGTAAATATGGTTAATTTTAGAAACAATCTTATTAAGATATGGATTGATCCACGGTTTAAAATTTTTAAGATCAACTCTACGTAAATGATTCATGATCTCGACTTCAAAACCGTCCACTCAAACTATGCACATGCTTAATTACGCCACTAATAATAATTACGAAAAATACAAATAGAATATCTCTAGAAAATTTCTTTTAGAGGAGGGAAAAAAGAGGGTAAATGGGGAAAATAGAAATGGGGAGGTGAGGTGGCATTGGGTGTCAAATAAGGAGGGAATGGCGGGGAATCATGAGCTCGTGATGTAGAGGAGTGAAAAATTGCCATCGAAAGAAGTGAAGGAGAAGCAACAAAAGGATGTTTAGTTGTGATTTTGGAATGCCTCCAAACACTCCTCACGGGGGCTTTTTTAGACTCCTCCCCCTCTTCCCCCCCTCTTCCCTCCTCTCTCACCAGCTAGCCGTCACCTCGTTGTCTTCTCTCCCTCCTCTCTCCTCTCTCCTCTCTCTCTCTCTCCACACGTGCCACTCTACCCTATCCCTTAATCACTAGTTTTCCAACTTCTCATCAAAAGAGAATTTGGCAAGTCATGTATCATCTAATCTTACTCGTTTTCTTGGAAATTGTATCCATGATATATAGTTTGCAAGTGAGGGAGTATACTTTGACATGCTTTTGATCTTTCCATGGCTATATATACCTATTGACTTGAAGCTAATATCAATGATGCCTTTGACTGATCATGTTCAATATCCCATGCATATCTATCAAGCTATGTATATATATATATATATTGCCATGCAACAAGTTTGAGAGAAAATCAACTCCTCAGAAACCTATTTTTTTCTCTAAATCCATTGCCAATTGCATACATATCAGATGAAATCAAGTTTCCGCAAGGATTTGGAGGAATACCCTTTTCCCTTTGGTACAGCTCTATGCATGGGAAGATATAGAAAAGCTAAGTAAATGGATCACGAACTCTGCAGGGGCCCGGGGGAGGAAGCAAGACTGTTTTTTTCTGATCAAAATCGCTGGGGGCAAGCTCTTTTCTCCGATGAACGTGTCACGAGATGTTTGTATCTGAGTCTTTTGATCATATGCAAGCTAGTTTGGAGTTGGATCCTTGCTTCCAGCATTGTCTCCATTCCACGCGGACAAATCATGTACCCACCTATTCACATGTGTGCCCTTTAATCATTACAACAAAACAACACTCTCCATACAAATACCTGCGCCTAACTTGTCTCTTGCCTTCCATGAAATGCTGCTCTTTCCTACACTTTGTTTTCCCTTTTTTCTTTTTTTCTTTTTTTTTGTTATTAAACTTTCCATTGATTTTGAATTTGATCCCATCCCTTCCCATTCAATCACAGTATACTACTATCTAGATTTTACTATAGGGTCTCTGTAGATTCGATTTCCTTTCTGAATATGAAAAAGTTGTGGGATTAAATTTTTCTTTCCTTCTGTCATTTTAAGGTTATTTTTGTTTGTTTGTTTGTTTTTATCCTGGATAAATAGCCACCACTTAATTATAAATGCGTGCGTTGAATGACATATGAATGATTCATTATTTGACAATACTCATCCCTTCTAACACTTTTGTTGAATGAGTGTGACAGAATGCTTATCATTATTATGAAACTAAGAAAAAAAGGTGAGAAAAATACAAAATGAACAACAGATAAGCAATTGTTTGTCTTCACACCACCTGGAAGCTTGTGTTTAGTTTCTCTCACGACATATGCTAGCTATAAGCAATTTTGTGTAATTGATCTCTTTTGCTATCTACCACCATGCATGCCAATCAAATTAATGATCTTCCCCCCATGCCCCTACAAGATTAGGGTTTTAACTTAATTACTTATACCCTTGATCATAGATAATTTATAGAGTTTATTTATGCAAGTGATGCTTTTTCTATTAAAAAAACAATTTAAATCAACTTTGAGTAATTTATACGTGGAAAGTGCGAAAGTTACAAAATATTGTAGGGTTGAGATTTAAAACAGTAATTATACTCAACAAGATTAAGATTTTAACTTAATGACATAGTTCGAATGAGCATTTATAGTCCTAATCATAGATAATTTTAGAGTTTATTCATGTCAGTGAAGTTTCTCATATTAAAATAACAAACAATTCAAATTATCAACATGGAGTAATTTGTATGTTATGCACACAATGAAAAGTACAAAATAATTGTAGGGTTGAGATTTAAAAGAATAATTAAACCCTACAAGATTAGGATTTTAGCTTAATTACATAGTGAATGCAAGTATATATATACTCCTAATCATATATCACAATTTGATGCTCGGTACTAGAATTACTAACAGATAAACGTTATAAATAACTTATAGAATTTACTCACGTAAGTGAAGTTTTTCATATTAAAAAACAATATAACTCGACATCAAGTATAAATATGAACATACACAATATAATTATTTTGAATGAAAATTGAAATCACTTGGTCAGAGCTTTTAAGTTGTTCTAACTAAATAGAGTGATCAGTGAGGGGGAGTAAATTCATTTCTTAATGCATAAATGCTTCAAAAAGGTGAAGCCTGTAGCACCTCTTTTTAACCTGGCTCGATCCTAGTCATATGACTTGGTTAGTTGCAAAAAAGTTGGAGATTGATGAGAAGATTCTCTTTTGGATTTGATTGTTGCTGTATCACATGATTCATATATATATATATATATATAGGACATGTACGGGAGGAAGTGGAGACCTAATGCTGATATTGTAAATACGAATACGACATGATAAACCCTAATTAAAGCATACTGATTGGTGAAATTATGGGTTATGCATATGCTAATTTGTTTACGTTTTTATGTTGGTTTTTATATATATATATATATTATGTTACAAATGTATTGATATCACGTGACAAAATAAAACAAAATAAAAAACAAAAACAAGACCAAAATAAGAATTATATTTTTTAGAGGCAAGCCATGCTGANATATATTATGTTACAAATGTATTGATATCACGTGACAAAATAAAACAAAATAAAAAACAAAAACAAGACCAAAATAAGAATTATATTTTTTAGAGGCAAGCCATGCTGAAATCAGAAAGGTTTCCCGTGACATTCCCAGGCCCTCTCATATTGCTTCAAATATATTACCAAATATAAATTCCCATATGATGACAAAGGCTAGCCAAAGACACATATATGCCAGACTGAAACTTGTTAAAAATGCTTCATCTAAAAATTTTCACTTAGATGTTTTGCCTCGAAAACCTCAATCGGGTTTTACTAGCCTTAGAATTAAAATCGAAAATTCCGGTTTAATCGCTTATTAATAGTAATTACTTGAAGTCATCTCGACCTTTTTAATACACGATTAAACTTGTCAGAAGAAAAACTTATTGATGATATTTTTTGACAAATTTTTTTTTCTTTGTTTTTTTAATCATATCTAAAAACTCAATTGATCAAGTTGCTTGCTTGTCTTAGGAATTAAAATCAAAAATGCCAGTTTAATCGTATCGACCCGTATAATTGATGGTTAAATTTGTCGAGAGGAAAATTTATTTATAATATATTCATATATATTCGGCAAATTTGTTCTTTTTTCTTATTGTATAATTTATCGTTTTGCAGAGCAGTAATATATAGGATTCTTGTGACTTGATAGCAAAACTCACGTGAGTTTCACTTCGGGAAAGTACATTCACATGCAAATGTGACAATGGAAACAAAATTTATAAATCTATAAAGTTGAGTGATAAGTGCTTTTGTTGTGTATGCATGTAGAGAGAGAGAGAAATTCATACATGTAAGAAAAAAAAAATTAAAGAATCTACAAAGATAACATTAAAAACAAAGACAAGATCGAAGTCTTGTTTTCTATATATATAAGTGTACAAACATATCAATGTTTGGTAAGAAAGGAAGGGTTGAAGTTAATAATATCTAACATAATCAAATTTTATTACCTTTTAAAACCCAAAAGAAAGGTCATTTTCAAGAAGCAAATTTAATTTTCTCATCTTTAATTTCTTTTCTATGTTTTTTATTTAATTTTTTTGGGGGGAACAAAAGGGTCGTTTTCATGAGTCTTTCACTCTTAGAATTTCATGTATCTAATGCCTACAAACAATGCTTCGCTGTGATAGAGAGCTTTGCTGTTGAAGTGCACAGAGCTATTCATGCAAACAAATTAGCCTTCCTCTCTTGACAGCTATAATCATTTGTCTTTTCCTTTCTCAAATAAAAAGAGAATAAATAAATAAATAAATTGTTTTGCCCAAGCATTCCCATGTTTGTTTTCTTCTATCCATTTACCCTACTTCCTGTCCATTTTCCTTTGAATATTACAAAAATTTTTGTCAAACAAGGCTCAAATCTTAGCTAATAACATGACAACATTCGACGTTGTTTTGATGTAAGAAAAAAAAAAACTGCTACTATAATATAAACTCGTGTTTCACCTTTCATGAAGTCATCCTCGCACCATGCTGTGGACCCAAAGTTCTTTAGAGGAACTACCAAGTTTCTGGAAATGGAAAAATATGGGAGGAGTGGAATGGTAAAGCTGATCATGTTCATGTATTGTTTTAGTTGCTTATAGTATAATTAAGCATATCTTGCCAATGCAATATCAGACACTTGGTTCGACATGTCCTTAATGAAATCGATAGCCGGAAGAATTCAATCGGAGACATCGTATTTGTTTGCAGACGCATGGTGTGGTAAGGTTTGATTCGTGTTGGGTATCTCTTATAATTTCTTCTGTTACGTGGTAGGGCTTGATTCATGACTCTCGACATGACATGCATTGAGTCAAACTCAATAAGTTAAATCTTGACAGCGAACAAATCGAATTCGAGTATTCACGTCGTGTCAAAACCCAATAAATTTTTGAATAACTTGACTTGTTTACTAATGAAGTGCGGGACCATATACAAACGGTCTAGATATAGCAACAAATGGTGCACACCACACACCAACCCCAAGATATGTGCCAAAAATGTTTTAGTAAATTGTGAGAAAAGGAGTGGAAAATTTAGGTCACGGGAGGGGAGTGTTGATGGGGTTGTATGTATCGAACATGATACAATTTCAGTTTCATTAACATGGATCATATATAAAAGAAACCAAATCCCCTCACTGAAGGATACATATATGGAGCAAATCAGAAGATGCCGGGCAGGCCCTTTGTCCCTTGTTTCTTTCCTTCACATGAATAGCCATAGTGGGGGAGGATACAACCAAACCTCTGAATGGCACGGCCATGGCCATATCTGTGCGACTTTTCATTAGGAGTTTTCAACTGTTATTCATTACACCCGTACTTCTTTAAACCCCACAAACTAGGCGAGAGATACCACTTACCATTATTAGCCTTTCATCGGTTTTTCTTTTTCTTCTTTCTTTTTTTTTTTTTATTAAAAATTTATTTAATGGAGAATGAAGAGTTTTCAGCATTTGGAAAAGGAATTATTTTCTCTAAACTGGTAAGAAAATGGACTTTGTTTGTTATGTAGTCACTGTTGCTTAGCAAAAGAAAGGACTTTTGTTTGTTTTGTCTTGTCATTAAGGGATAGACCAAACTAATTAACTCTAATGCGGTCATTAAGTCTCGAGTCGGCTATAGACTTGATTCGACGTTCGTGTAATCTCACCTTCAATTAATGTAATTCTTAGCAAAGACATCTTAATTCTAGGATATAATGTTCATAATTACCACTCTTCTTAAGTTGATAAATCGAATTTATCATCCATCTTTGAATAAGGGCAATTATATATTCTAATGTAGTTTTTGAATTTGATACAAAAATAGTTAAAAGTTAAAATATCGTGTGAAATATTCTTTTATTTTCTCGTTTAATATTTTTTTACAATTAACTTTTGACTTTTTTTAATCAAACTAAAAATTAGGACATTAATAAAATTACACCGGATCAAGAATGAGTGATAAATTCGATTTCTCACCTAAAATAGAATGGTAAATTTTGACTTGATCCCTTTAATTTACTCTTATAATAATTTATATGTATGTGATCATGTATGTGTCGTTTATGTAACTTTCGTACATAATAATTGTATTCTATATATTTATTCATTATATTTTATTTATATAATTATATGTGTATGCGTGCACATGGACCTTGTACTTTGATTTTACTTTATTCATGTATGTAATTACTTGTATATATGTGTTTTACGTTTGCGCCATATGATCCGACAAATACGGAGTAGCTCGTGGATATCCGATGGAGTCGGGCTCAAATTTGTTGACCAAGCTAATGAATCCGGCCCAATTATTTAAAATTAAGACATGGTCTTAGGCCCATTTTAAAGCCCAACTAACCATTAATTTCTCTATAAGGCTTAAGGGACCCATGAAATTAGGCCTAAGAGGTGCTACCCTGGTCTATTAAAGAAGTCCAATTATTTTAAAGAATTGGTTCTGGGCCCATATCATAAGCCCAAACAGTCTAAAACAAATGACTTGCCTAACATTGAACCTGAAAACTCTTTTCTAGAGAAAATTTCAAAAAAATCAAAAGAAGAAAAATCAAAAGCTAAAAAAAAAAAAAGAAAAACAGAAAAAATAGGTCAATCTTGACTGATATCTTTTCTGTTTGATTCCTTAAATCTTAAGAGTCCGTGATTTTTAATTCATTTCTGATCGAACCAAAGGAAAAGAAAAAGGGGGGGAAAATGGGAGATCAATTAGCGAGAGGAGAAGATTTCGAGAAAAAGGCAGAGAAGAAGCTAAACAGCTGGGGATTGTTTGGCTCCAAATATGAGGACGCCGCCGATCTCTTTGATAAAGCTGCCAATTGCTTCAAGCTCGCCAAATCATGTACGCAAAAGCTTAATTCTTCAATTTTTTTATTATTATTGTTATTATTATTATTTTCTGTTTGTTTCTCGAGAAAATGCTGGATTAGAATTACAACATGGAAGTTTGGAGATCTTCTGTAATTGGCGATTGAGAAACCGCAATCTAAATGTTTTTGTAAAAGTTTTCTGTTTGTTTGTGGAGAAAATGATGGACAGAAAACAGTTGTCAGGAAATAAAATTTTCGAGATCTCGTGATTAATGTTGCTATCGATGTGACCGAAATCAGGATTTTTTACGCGATCAAGTTTTTTGTTTATATTCTTTTTCTTAATTTTTAATTTTTTTATTAATTATTATTATTTTAATTCAGTATTTTAGTTGTTTTAATTCAGTTAGAAAATGTGAAATTCAGAGGTTTTTCCATGATCAGATTATTGATTAATTACTTTATAATTCACTAGATATTTGAAATGTGTGATGGAAATTGATTTCTTGAAAAGCTGTAAGATTTAATCGCTTTGTTGTTTTTCCAGGGGACAAAGCTGGATCAACTTATGTAAAGTTGTCAAATTGTCACTTGAAAGTAAGTACTTCAGGAGTAATAGCTTTCGGTTCTTAATAACGTACTGTTATGTAAGATTTAATTGGACTCTTTTGTTTGTTATTATATCTGTAGTTAGAAAGCAAACATGAAGCTGCTCAAGCTTATGTTGATGCTGCTCATTGCTATAAGAAAACAGCTACAAAGGGTAAGTGTGGAGTGCATAGTTTCACTTCATAAGAATCGTTTGGGGTAGTTTTCTTACCCCCTGCCTTTTGTGGGATAAATGTACAATTTACCGTATGGCCAGAAAGTATTTATTTTCTACTTCCCTCTCGAAGTAGGTTGAAGCATTGGGCATATCCATTTACTTGATCTTACCTCTGATTAGGATCTAACTTGAATAACTGTTTGTTCCTATACAGAGGCTATATCTTGTTTGCAGCAGGCAGTACATATGTTTTGTGATATTGGAAGGCTCAGCATGGCTGCAAGATATTATAAGGTATTATTCATACATCAATATGCAAATCTTTAAAGAAAAAAAAAAGAGAGAGTTGATCATTTACTAAAATTGCTTATGCAGCGTCAATTTAAGCTGTAGTTTTACTTTTTTGTTTGATTGATTGGGTAATGTTTCTTATATTTCCTCGATCTTCATTACTAATGTTGCCAGTAGTGTTATATGTTAAGCCTTCTAGGTTGTTGTGTTTTTGTTACTACTGTTTCCTCATATCCACCACCCTGCTGTAAGGTCTTTGTATGATAATGCTGCAGTTATTCAAACACATGGGTGCCTCTTTTACGTGCAGGAAATTGCTGAATTATATGAGTCTGAGCAGAACATTGAGCAGGCCATTGATTACTACGAAAAGGCAGCTGATTTCTTCCAAAATGAAGAAGTATCTACTTCTGCCAATCAGTGCAAGCAGAAAGTTGCACAATTTGCTGCTCAGATAGAACAGTAAGCATGCTAACTTCTTGTAGACATTGTTCTTGCAATGTCTAAGTGCTGTCTACTACTATGGATGGATTGTAATCATTATTGGTGTATTATTTTGCTAACACCTTTGCATAAACACTCAACCCCCCCAGTATAAAATTTGGGAAAATTATTGATAGCTCTGCTTTTGATATTTTTCCAGATACCAGAAAGCCATTGAGATCTATGAAGAGATAGCACGTCAGTCACTTACCAATAACTTGCTGAAGTATGGAGTTAAAGGACATCTTCTTAATGCTGGCATCTGTCAACTCTGTAAAGGTGATGTTGTTGCAATCACCAATGCATTAGAGCGATATCAGGTTGAATTTTGGCTCCTTTGGCATCGTAGCACCTTAACTTTTTACCTTAGTTTGGTTATATTGAACTTGTATCTGCATTTGCTTTCTACAGGAACTGGATCCAACTTTTTCTGGAACAAGAGAGTGTAAATTATTAGCTGTAAGTTATCATAAGTAAACATTTTATTTCATTTTTATGATTTATTTTTCTATCATTAAAGGGTTAATAGGATTATGTTTATCAGTGGTGGCATGTTCGCCATTTGTTTTATTTTTCCCTCTTTTTGTCCTTCATGTGGATGATATATCCAGTTACCGTCTTATCAAAAACTTGCTAACTATATAATTAATTTACTTTAAATGGTAGTAATTTTGAGAATCCGGTTCGAACTCTTTGTAATACAGATGTTAATGAGGTTATGCTTTATGTGACAGGACATTGCTTCTGCCATTGATGAGGAAGATGTCACGAAGTTTACAGATGTTGTCAAGGAATTTGATAGCATGACCCCATTGGTATGTCAATCTCCATTACAAATGCTGGTTGGATGGTCTAGAACCCATTGGATTCTGGTTCTGTCCCCTGAAATTACGATTCTAATGTGCTTGCGGCTGTTTCCACAAAATGCTGTGCAGGATTCTTGGAAGACAACCCTTCTACTTCGGGTGAAGGAAAAGCTGAAGGCTAAGGAACTGGAGGAAGATGATCTTACCTAAAAAGAAGCTTCATGTGACAACTACTGTCTTGTGTTTCTGGTCTTTTAATGGTGACTATTGCTTTGTATTATGGGTCTGTCCTGTTATACTCATGTACTCCCTTACAACAATTGGTTTACGAGAGATGTTACTACTTTGTTTGGCTTTTAATTTCAGAAACTATGCTGGTGATTGGGTGAAGACGAGTTTGTAATTGGAATACACTGCTGTGTTTTGCTTTTATGGACACCTCCAATAGTTATTATTCATTGTGAAATAAGAGAGCTGGGTGATCCCTGGATTTTGGAAATGCCGTCTCATTTCCTTGTAACAATCGATGAAAGAGTTCATTCCTTGATCAAAATTATCTTAAGGGGTTACAGCTATCTACAGCTTTCTTTGTACAAGGGTAGATAATCTGACGAACAAATGTGTAATCCAGTGACACCCTCTGTTCAGAACATAAACCACTCTTAAAACCAACCTTGAATTTGTTTCAAGCTGAGAGGTGAAAGTATAGGGATGTCAATGGTTAGTTTGGAGGTCAGCTATGAGGATGTCGAATCGGGTATTTTTAATTATTCAATCCAATTAAGTAAATATCTTACGATATTTTATCATCGTAAAGAGTATAAGATGTGGTTGGATATGCCAGGATCAAAGAGACGAAGGAATGCATTGAAGATCATGCTTCTGGTTAAGGCAGAGAAGCTAGAAGGTTCCTGAAAAGAGGCAAGAAAATGTCATGGAAATGTAGTTGAACAGGAAGAGTGGCAAGCTAAGAGCTAGGGAAAGTACAGAAGCAGAACTGCATTAACAACTAACATTGTTTGAAAGGTTAAAGGCAATCATAGCTTACAGTACGATACAAATTCGATCTGCAAGATCGTGGATCTCCTTTCTGAATGTGCAGCTTTAATTTCAAGTTACAGCCTATAAACTCTTTCACTCAAGGAGTTGGTAGAAGAGAAGAGGAAGGAACTTGGTTCATATTACATGCCACCCAAATATACAGAAACAGTAACAAATGTAGGTTATGCAGCGTGTTCAAATAGGACTTAATAAAACTAAACAACCAGAGACTTTTTATCACACAACCGGACCTCAGCATGAATTTCTATCCAGATTGAGATTAAAGAAAATATCATGTTAAAATACAATATAAAAATTTCAGCCGCAATGGTAAGATACATAGCTCTCTCTCTCTCTCTCTCAGAAAGCACAAACAGCTACACCCCTCATCATGATTGATGATATACAAACCTAATATATCTAAACTGGTTTTTTCTTTCGTCCACTTAGTGAGATGCGTTTTAGCTCTTGCGAGCCCCTTTTTATTCCCCTGCAACATAAATACCCCACATTGTAATGGCTTCTGAAGCTCAATAAGATGATGACAGTGAAAAAAGTGTTCAAAAGACTTACCTTTGGTACAAGTAAACAAAAATGTAGAAAAGCGGCAGCAGCATCAAAGTCAAAATGGATATAGAAATGTAAAGAATATTTGTACGCTTCTGCACATATGAAACAGGATGATATGCACTTAATCAATGACACATATAACCAGGATAGTCATATAAACTTTTCCTATAAAAGTATATATGAGAAGAGCTGAGCTTATGGTTGATTGTTCATTCACATAAGTGTGCATGTGCATGAATTAGGAATAAAAAGTTAAAACAATTTAGGATAACAGCGAATTCTACCTTGGACCCTTTAGAGAAAGGCTTTGGACCTCCGGTGCACGTGTGGGCATCACAGAATTGTCGTAAGAAGAATTCTATGGATTTAGCAACATCAGAAAGCAATACACAGGTTGGAAAATGTGTAAACATAGAAAACAATAGCACTTGTTGTGGGAAGATAAATACCATGAAGACGGCCTGACAGAGGACCATTGCTGACTGGAAAACAACTATCAGCAAGACTCTGCACAGAAGTTTCAAAATAATGACACAAAGAACATTAAAATATATAATTTGCCTAAGAAATCTTTCAGAGGCCACCTCACACAGATGTTTATTCCTTTCAGATGCTGCAGGATTGCACTTAGTCTTACGGGGTGCGGAATCCATGACAAGGTCACAATGCAATGCACCACACAGGTCAGCTAGACACCTGCTCTGACTCTGGATTCAGCAAAAGCATGCCATAATTCAGATGGTCAGTTTGATTAAAATATAAATTAGGCTCTGGATGCTAATCTATCCAATTATAGCTCACATACCACATTCAGCAAATCGAAATGCCTGTTGTCAAAATGCTTATCCAGATACTTCTCTTCATAGAAATTCTTATTACAGTAGCCACATTGCCATTCATTTATATCTACATGGAGCTTGTGCTGCTCCTGATCTCTGTACAAATCATTGTCAGGGTGAAGCCTACATCCACTTGAAATTTTGTATCGCTCTTTCTCCACAAAGGGCATCAGATACTACAAACAAACATTAAAGATTACTAGTTTCAGTGACCTATGCGAAGCAAAATATTCAGATGATAGTATCTTATAACTTTGACACACCACCCATTCAATACCTCCTCAATTATTTTCCATGCTGCCCTACTCCTTTCTCTTGAACAATGTACAACATGAGCATTCCCCTGCTTTTGCTTAAAGGTTCTAAAAATCAAATTCACAATTTCACAAGCATATGCACATCAGTTATGCATATAAAGGGAAAGAAAGAAGAAACATTATAACAATATCTCTTAAAAATCACTAAACAGCGCTAAGTTTCAGTGTAGTAAATCCAGCCATGTAATATAGAGCATGAAGAAATGCCACATTCTTCAGTTCATCTTAGGGGTTAAGTCTGTCATGATTGAAAAAATAAAAGGAACAAAGGACAAGTAACCAAGATCAAAGCACATAACATTACCTTGCAGCTGCAGATTCTTTGTGACCCTGGGCAAACAACAAACTCAAAGAGTTCAAATTGAGTGAGAAATGATGACAAGAATAACAAACAAAATGAAAGTATAGCTATAGAAAAACGCCATAAAATGGCTAGGCAACAAGAAATCAAATGATAAAGAGTAACAATGCAGTCCAAAACACAAAACTTTTTAGTACAAACAAATATTAAAGACACAAATTTGAGATTTTCCAAATCAAGAAATCCCTCAAAAATTTACTCTTTAGTTGAATTCACCAATCAGTGAGTTAAACATACAATTTCCGTCATTTACATCAAATTAATCATCATTTTCGATCCGGGTTTTCTTTGAAAGCAATAAATTTGATTAACTAAAGAAGAAACATTACGAGGAAAAGCTATGATACCTGGTTTTCTTGAAGAGGGGAAGCAGAGGAAAAAACTGATGGGATTTGAAGACAGATTGATAAGCATAGAAACAAGAAAATGAACCGTTTTGACCACTTTCCCATTTTTCAAATTTCAGTTTGGAATCTCTGCATTGGATGAAGATTCCTTATTTTGCTTTCGACATCAGGCAAAACTTGAAGGAAAACCAAAAAAATGAAAAAAGGCAGCATCTTGGGTGTGGAAGGAGGTGTTTTCTCGGGGAAGTAGAAAATCCGCCACATCTACCCGCCACCTCTACCCAATTGGAAGGTGCCACGCTAAGGTCACCATCTCCTTTGACTTGCTTGCACAAAAATTACCTTTCTTAATTTTTTCACTAGATTTTTACCTAAATTAATAAATCATTGAGTCAATGGAATAAATGCTGTAGTCAAAAGTTGGTATTGTTACTCATGATTAAGTTCAATTTTTTTTTTTCATTTTTTTGGTACAACTAATTAAGAATAAAAAGAAAGAAGAGATTTAAAATTGGGTTTTGATTTTAATTTTCAGATTTGGGTTTTAACTTTAAATTAAGGGCAATTTGTTTTTCAAGTTCTCTTACTAAAAGAAAAGAAAAACCAGAGTGAAATCAGACAAATATTGTAAAAGAGAGAGAGAAGACAACCTCCTGATCAGTAAAATTGCCACTAGTTAGTTTCTACTTGGTACTTTGTCGTGTGACATTGATTTCTTTCATGAACGACAACAACTTCCTGTCGTTTAATGTTACTTTTTAACTTTCCCGTGAGCGAGGCCGCTACTATTTTTGTTAAGAGAGAGGGGGAAATGTTAAATCCAGATTTGCCATTTCTTTTCAATAGATTAAACATTAAAGAATCTTTCCATTTTTAAAATTAAATAACATAATCCCACAAAACTATCTAAATTTTTAATAGCATTTCTTTGCCACCATCTTCTGTTCATAGAGCTACTATAAAATGTAGAAGTTTTCCACGTTTTGACTTCTTGCAACTTGTTCACTCTCATGAAATTCAGATCTTTTAGAAACTACCCATTTCCAATCAGGCCTTGAAATTCAACTTCCAATGGCCAAATTCTTAGCTTTCATGATGCTGCTGAGTTTCTGGGGTAGCTTCATTTCGGGTCAAAACCCGGGTCTTGAGGCTCCATATAGGATCCACACTCTGTTCTCTGTGGAATGCCAGAACTACTTTGATTGGCAAACGGTTGGATTCATGCACAGCTTCAAGAAGGCCCAGCAACCAGGGCCAGTGACCCGGTTATTGAGCTGTACGGAGGAGGAGAAGAAGAAATATAGAGGGATGGATTTGGCTCCTACTCTCGAAGTTCCCTCTATGAGTAGACATCCAAAAACTGGTGACTGGTAAAGTTTCTGCCTTTTTTTCATCTGTTCTTTTTTAACTCTTTTTTGGATTTGAAGTTCTTCTCTCTTTGGTTAATTTTGGATTTTGATTACCTGGTTGTTTTTTATGTAAATTGTTGATGATGGAGTTTTTTGTCTAATATCAATGTGTTTGATCTAAAACTATCATAATTCAAATGAAGTATACTTTCTTGAACTTTTAACTCTCGTTTTTGGTTAAAGTTCTGTTCTTGGATTCATCAAGTTTGTCAATTGTTTTGTAATTGTTGTTATCAACTCAAATAAATTAGTCAGAAAGGTTTTATTTTGTTTGGGTTTGGCCAAATGAATATACTTCTCTTGCTTTCAACATTTTGATGCATCAAGATTAGAGGTTTTCTCTTTGCTCTCAACGGTTGGAAGTTTACTTGTTATTCTTTAGTTAATTTTTGCTTTTCTTTTCTTATTTCAAATTAAAACAACTTATTGCCTTATGATAGAATGTTCGAAAATTTCGTTTTCCCATGTTTAAAGGTTCAAGAATGATGGGCATCTTCCATTTTCATGCTTACTGCCCATTCCTTCAGGCATATAGCCTTCTGACGTTTCCTTTCTGATTAAATTTTCTCATTGTACAGTAATAGAGTGCATTATAGCTTCCATCGTGTTTTTGTTTTTCGCATGATTTATTTCAAAGAAGCTTTTACTCTATTTTCAGTACAACTCTTTGAGATCATAGGAGTTTGGAAGAACTTCTTGGTGGAGTAACAGAAATTTTTTGATTCTGCAGGTACCCTGCAATTAACAAACCTGCTGGAATTGTCCACTGGCTAAAACATAGTAAAGATGCACAGAATGTTGACTGGGTTGTGATTTTGGATGCTGACATGATCCTCCGAGGTCCAATTATACCTTGGGAACTTGGGGCAGAGAAAGGCTGGCCTGTTTCTGCTTATTATGGGTACTAACCTTTCATTATATATTCAAATTATGCCATTACTGAGACTGAGGATTCTACTTGGGACACTGCTTCAACATTCAGTATTTGGGAACATTTTTTTGGTTTAGTAATATCATATGCCAAAAAGTAGATACTGAAAAGAAAAATATTTTTTGTGCGTTTTGTTGCTAGCTGTAGTTGCATTTTGCCGATTTTCTGTGTTCATTTTCAATTTTCTCATTTAGATATTCATAAAAATTTGGTACTACAGGTACTTGGTAGGATGCGATAACATTCTGGCTAAATTGCACACAAAGCACCCAGAACTTTGTGACAAGGTTGGTGGGCTTTTAGCCATGCACATAGAAGATCTTCGAGTTCTGGCACCTTTGTGGCTTTCCAAGACTGAAGAAGTACGAGAAGATAGGGCTCACTGGGCAACAAATATAACTGGTGACATCTATGGGAAAGGCTGGATTAGTGAGATGTATGGTTACTCATTTGGTGCAGCAGAAGTATGTTATATTGTTTATATTATGCTAGCATAAAAAGAATAGAAAACTTTTTTGTCCTTCATCCCTGCTGTGCGTGATATTTTTATATTCATCTTCTTGTTTTGGTCATGTTCTTTGATTTTCAGGCTGGACTTAGGCACAAGATTAATGATGACTTGATGATCTACCCAGGCTATACTCCACGTCCAGGTGTTGAGCCTATTCTTCTTCATTATGGCTTGCCAATTAGAGTGGGAAACTGGTCTTTCAGTAAATTAGATCACCATGAGGATAGTATTGTTTATGACTGCGGGCGACTCTTTCCTGAACCTCCTTATCCTAGAGAAGTAAGTTAACTTCTAAATTTGGAGGAATGAATCATTAATTCTGGTAGAAAATTTGTCTGCAGTAAGATGCCTGCTTAAGTGCTTATTTATTTTCCATGTAATGCATTTTTCTCTTACTACCAAAGAAAATTGAGGCATGCTATTTGTTTTATTAATGAACTAAACATCATGTTTATAACCTAATTGTACATATCAACTGTTGTATTCCTAATAACAAATTGCATGTAAGACTCCTGTTATAGTGGAAACTTAGTATATCCTTTCCCTATGCAGGTGAAATCAATGGAATCTGATCCAAATAAAAGGCGTGGCCTATTTTTGAGTATAGAGTGTATCAATACTATGAATGAGGGTCTTCTTATACATCATGCCAGACATGGATGCCTGAAGCCAAAGTGGTCAAAATATCTAAGCTTTTTGAAAAGCAAAACTTTCGCGGAACTAACTCAGCCAAAGCTTCTTACTCCTAGTAGGGTACAAACTGAGGTGGCCGAGGAGGAGAAAGGAATTGATGAACCCATAAGACCATATCCAAAAATTCACACCCTATTTTCTACAGAATGTACTCCTTATTTTGATTGGCAGACTGTAGGACTCATGCACAGTTTCCGCCTCAGTGGCCAGCCTGGAAATATCACACGTCTCCTCAGCTGTACAGATGATGACTTAAAGCAATACAAAGGCCATGATCTGGCACCCACCCATTATGTACCTTCGATGAGCCGCCATCCACTAACAGGCGACTGGTAATTCTACATCTATTATTATTTTCTTTCACTCCAGATAGTAGAATCCTTAGTTGCTAGAACTAATTATCTCTTCATGTACTGTGATTACTGGTGTTTGCTCTGCTATAGTATTATTGGTTAACAACAGGCTGTTTATTGGCATTTGTAGCTTTACTTTTGGCAGTAGGAATAATCTTCTTTAGGTTGCCTCTTGCAAAATTGTTCTTATTTGATAATTCTCCTAGCTCAAGTTCTACTGGGAACTAGTATTGTGTCTTATTAATTTGGAAATGACCTTCCTCTTGATTATAGGATTATGTATTCTGTTAAGCTTTGAGATCCTGTGTGAAGGATATGGAGTTTATATGTCATTTTCCATATTTTGAGGACCAACCTGCTTTTAAGTTGGTACACTGGAATATCCCATTCTTAATGCCTGTTTCCTTTTACATATTCCCTGTAATTGGTTGACTACAACCTGGTGAGGTGGTTGAACACTCTAACAGCTAAGGGCAAGTGTACTGGTTCTATCTTGAGAGTGACAACCTAATGCAGAAATGGGTACTGGTTTATGTTTTTTGAATATGGCATATTAGTTAGGTAATATAAAGTTTAATTTTGTGAACCGTAAACAACCCTAGACCCTCTAAAATCAAGCAAGAGATTAGGAAAATGTTTAGATGACCAACCTTCATGAAGTAGAAGGCATAGAATAAACTCTTGTTGTTGCTTGGTCCATGTCAGGTATCCGGCAATTAACAAGCCAGCTGCTGTTGTTCATTGGCTCAATCATGTAAACACTGATGCAGAGTACATAGTTATTCTTGATGCTGACATGATCTTGAGAGGACCAATTACACCATGGGAGTTCAAAGCGGCACGTGGCCGACCAGTTTCAACCCCTTATGAGTAAGATGAGGAGAACAAGGATTAATGTCTTTACTCAAATTCTTTATAGAGTACTCTTTGTGCATGCATCTTATTCCCCACCCCCCATACTCTTTCTCCACCTTCTCTATTTCCGATGTGTTTCTACTTGCTTACTTATTTTATGGCTATGCATGATAGATACCTTATTGGCTGTGACAATGAGCTTGCAAAACTTCATACTCGCCATCCTGAGGCTTGCGACAAAGTTGGAGGTGTTATTATCATGCATATTGATGATCTCCGGGAATTTGCACTGCTATGGTTGCTTAAAACGGAGGAGGTCCGAGCAGACAAAGCTCATTATGCAACAAACATCACTGGAGATATATATGAATCTGGGTGGATCAGTGAAATGTACGGTTATTCATTTGGTGCGGCGGAGGTATTTTCTTTTAGTCAAGTTCTTAGAAAATAGATTGTAATTTATGTCTTATAATATCCTGGTCACGAGATTATGGAGTAAAGACAATAGTATGCTTTGAGGAATTGCTTTGATGTTTGAGTTTATTATTAATGGTATTTTGACTATAACAAATTCCTGTATAGAAACACTCTATTTATTGCTCCGGATAGTCTTAAATAGTAATTATTTTCATAATTATTGTTCAATGATGTCTGATCCAGTGAATATTTTTTAGAAGTTGCAACAGATTAAATAATGTCTGTTATGTTCCTCTCCTCTTATCATGCAGTTGAAGTTACGGCACCATATAAGCAGCAAGATATTACTATACCCTGGATATGTTCCTGAACCTGGTGTCAAGTACAGAGTTTTCCACTATGGTTTGGAATTTAAAGTTGGGAATTGGAGCTTTGATAAGGCGAACTGGAGAGATACTGATGTGGTGAATAGATGTTGGGCTACATTTCCAGACCCACCTGATCCTTCGACAGTTGAACAAACTTATGAGAACTTACGTCAGCGAGACCTGCTTAGCATTGAATGTGCAAAAACACTGAATGAAGCATTGCTTTTGCATCACAAGAGAAGAAACTGCCCTGACCCTACTGCCTTATCCACTCCAGACTTGGATACAACAAAGGATATCACAAATTCAAGGAAATTTGGTACGTTTGCTGGGAATGATGATATAAAAAGCAATCCAGTTCCCAGAAATCACTCGCAGGAATCATCTCTACCTAGAGTCAGAGATGGACTCTTTAGTACTTTAAGGTTCTGGATCATTCTATTATGGGTGTTTTCTGGCTTGGGTTTTATGTTAGTCATGTTAGTGGTGTTTTCTGGTTATAAAGGTAAGGGATCATCAAAAGGTAAAAGTAACAAAAACAGGAGAAGATCTTATACAGGGTTCTTAAATATGAACGAGCGCAGTCGCAAGTCTGAGGTATCTTTGTAACATCGAGTTGCTTGTAGAGAAGACAAATACTTATTTTATAGAGGCTGAAGCAAGCCTGAGCATAATAAAGAGATCTGAGACAAACATGGTGAAGTGAATCTCAATAACACAGTTGGAGTTTAGAAGACCTTTCTTATTGCAGTAGGAAAATACAATGTTTCAGTGGTTCTTCTAACTGGAAAGTCGGATCATAGATTGACATTGTAATTCTTGTTTACATATACTTTGGTTTCAAAGCTCCTACCAAGAAGACCACCTTGGCATGCTATTTTGGTCAAAATTTGGTTCCGGAATTGTATTATATTACCCTTTGATTTTATTTTGAGCTTCCAAGCTTTTGCATATTGAAATGGTATGACCATTGTTTTCAGATGTTGTACAAAACAAGAAATGGAAAGCTTAGGAAGCAAAACAAATATTCTCCATGATCTTTGCTTACTTATAGCCATTTTTCCTGCTGGTTCAAGATGTTCACTTCAATAATTCTCTCTTTAAAACTGATTGATATTTCAATCATCATCTTCTCAGTTGCTTCAAAGTTTTACTTCGGTAATCCTGTTGGACCAGAGTCCCTTCGGGCAAACAGGCCTTACCTTAACATATGGGCTTTTATATGGCCCTTTTGGGTATATTTAACATATTTATATGATTCCATTGTTTTCTTTAATTATTACTAGAAACAGGAAGAAAAACATTGATCCAAATACTACAACAATGGTAGATGAACCCCATTTTCCAATGAAATGGATGCTTAGAGTAATTTACTATTAGTTACTTGTATTTTATTCTTACCACCTTCCTGATAGCTAGAGTATATCTACTCCTTGGTGTACAAAGATCTAGAATACTTATATGAAGTGCAAGAATGATGACATTCAGGTTCAAGTCTCGTGGGGATTTAGATTGGTAGATGAAAGTAAAACTTGCAAGAATTCCCAACAATCCAATCCCAAAAGCTTGACATGCCCAACCCAACATAGGTTTTGTTACTTAACACTGATGTTGCAACTACTGGTTGTTCAACATGGAACATCCATGAAATCTAACCACCCCCACTTTTTGGCTAAGCTGTTATAGTTTGGGTGGAAATAATGCCAAAACCTGCCCCTCTAATGGTCCAAAATTAGATCCTGGAAAAGCATGGCTGTCTCTTTGCTTCAAAAATCAACCACAGAAAATGAACTTCATATCCAAGACCAAGTAGGGTTTGTCCAAATTCAAAACTGCCCAATTATCTGGGCTCTTTAAACTTTCAAAATCAAACCATATGGACGTTAAAGGGATTTTTCATTTATTTCAACAAATGGGTCCCAAAATGAAGCTGGAAAAAGGGTTGCAGCTCTTCTAAACATGGGAGTTGGCCCCACTTTAGACAATAATAAAAGATTGCTCTGCACCTCTATCTCCTACATGGCCTACTTTATTCCAGCTTGTGCTTTTTCATTTTGAATTTCAAATTTAAATTGGGTTTTTTTTCTTGCTTTCTAGTTTAGAGAAAGAGCACATGGAATATTACACACAGATAGAATAATTGCTAAAGGTTTGGATCATTTGGGGTTTGCAACATTTGCAAAGACATGGGAGAATCAGCTTGTCTCATGCAACCATTTTCTTATACTGCTGGGATTCCAAATGAAGCCAAGGAGGTCAGTTCATGCATATGCATTTAGAAATCTTAGTACTCATGTCTTTGTCTTTCATGAAAGTCTATAATAGATTTGGATGCTAATAATTCATTGGAACCACTAAAGGTTCTTCCTGTATTGGTCCTACTCCTACTTCCATAATAATTCAAACCCACCAAAGTTGTGTTGAAATTGTACACCAGAGCTTCAAATTTTGGATGATATTTGACAAGTTAATTTTCATAGTTTTGTTAAGTTTCCTTCTTTCTGGTTACTTGAGTTGTAACTTGTTTCCATTTTGAAAATGGCTATAATTCTGAGACAGTGGCTGAGTTAGGACTTTGAGTTTGAAATTTGTACCATGAGAAACTACAGAAAGTTAGAAACTTTTTCTGGTTACAGGGGAACCCAGTTCACGGTCTTGGACAGTCAATATCTTTTGGTCGATTTATGTCTGAGTCCTTGGCTTGGGAGAAATGGTCAACATTTTCTCATAACAAATATGTGGAAGAGGCTGAGAGATACTCTAGGCCTGGATCAGTTGCACAGAAGAAAGCTTTCTTTGAAGCTCATTACAAGTCACTTGCGGCTAGGAAAGCAGCAGCCTTGCTTGAGCAAGCTAATGCAGCAGCAAACAGTGCTAAAGAAAGTGAAGTTGAAGGTGGGGTTCATGATATTACAACCCAAGGTTCAGAAATGACGAACTCAAACTCCCAAATACCAGACCTTGACCAAGAAGTCAAGGCACCAAGCACAAAAGCTGGTTCTATTCATGATGGTAAAGAGAATAATTCAGATTTTGTCAAGTTTGAAAGCGGCAAGGTGGAAGGAGATGATTCAGTCGCTGAACACCATGTTCTTTTGGAAAATTGTATGAAGAATGAATCTATCGAAAGGAAAGCGAGTGTTGATAAGGTTGTAATTAGAGATGTGGAGCTTAGAGAAACAACCCAAGTGGAGAAGTGTGTGAAAGTTGACCAGCCAAGACAGCTTAGGGAGATTATAGAATCGGAGCTCAGTGAAGGAACCCAGATGGAGAAACCTCTACTTAAGGTAACAAGTTAATCTTTAGCCCATGATTTTACTTTGATTTCAAATTTCAATGTCCTTGTGTTTACATTGTTGTTACTGTGATGCAGAGTTTCAATACCAGTCAAGATGAATTTGAGGTGACAAGCAAGAAGAAACCAACACATTCTTCCTCCAAGGTGTCAGCTTATGCTAGAACATCCAAAGTGCCATCTTCACCTGCTAAATTCACAGCTCCCACTCGTCCCAACAAGGGAAATAATCTCACTCCAATGGCCAAGAAGTCTGCTATGGACATTTCAGATAGAAAGAGATCAACTCCAAAACCAAGCCACAAGTCTATCAATTTCACCCCTGCCACAGAATTCAGTAAAATAACTTCCACAATTATCCAGAAGATCGATGGTTCAAGAATTGCTTCAAATTCTAAAGCATCTAAAGAATGTGCAACACCTTTAAGGACTCCAAACACGGTGCCCTTTTCCTCTGCCACTTTACCATTGTGTTCCACTACTCCATTTTCCTAATTGATCTTCCAACTTAGCAGTTCTTGTCATGGATGCTAAATTAAATTTTCATTCATATACTGCAGGCTTCTACGAGTGGAAGACCAAAACAACCCTCAGCTACCCCTTGGTCCGAAAACAGAAGGTATCTAATGCTCATATAAGAAAATATGTTAGTTATTCAAACTAGAAAACTTTTGGAACATTCAACCTCACACATCCTTTGTCATATGTATGCGTTACAGTGCTAGAACACCCTTTAACTCCTCAGCCAGTGTGAGCAAAACAGCTCGCGGGAAATGGAACTTTCTTCCTACAGAGTAAGAAACTTCCTTTTCTGAAACTACTGTAAATTGTTGTGAAACATAGGTTATCATGATTTTCTGGATAACTTAAAAGAACTAAAGCATCCTAGTCAATTTAACTAACTAGGAAACCTTGAAAGCTAGTAATCAAACACTAATGTACAGTCCTATGTATTCATTGTGGTGGCATGTGCCACTCAAAAGGGACTTGAAGTCCTGATTTTTGTCTTTTCATGCCAGTTGTTCAAAGTTTTTGAGTGCCTGCAGAAACAAATCGCAGTCCCCTGGTATATTTGCATCTTTCAGTTTGAGGACTGAAGAGAGAGCTGCAAGAAGAAAACAGGTAAGGCTCCACATTACCACCTGCTTTATATTTACTATGTTATATGATGTACTTCAAGGGACCATATTAATTTTGGATCTGAGATGAATATATACATTCACTCACTTCACAATTGTCTCTATCTTTTTTCAGAGGCTTGAAGAGAAATTCAATGTTAGTCAGGAACAAAAAGTGCAGCAGCAAACAACACTCAAGGTTGCTTCTTAATCCTGAGCATCCTTTTATGTTTTGTAGGATCAAATCATACCTATTCATACTCTATGGAGCATATCTGAGCTAAGTAGGTTACTATTATCCTCTTTATACATTTGCAGGAAAAAGCAGAAACAGAACTCAAGAAACTACGTCAAAGCTTTTGCTTCAAGGCTAGACCATTGCCAGATTTTTATAAAGAAAGAAGAACACCAAAAGATCAAATGCAAAAGGTATACAAGCAAGTTCTCTTAAGTTGTTGAAAAATGATTCTATAATGACCTCTTAGTAATTTAAAAACCATCAATGATAACTTCAAGTTAGAAACAATAATTCTACGTTATTATTACATAACTAAGTTCTTCCTATTTTCTTGCTCCTCTTCCTCTTCACAGGTTCCATTGACACAACCAGAATCACCTGCCCTGGGAAGAAAATCCACTCCCAGCAAGGCAGGCACTGCCCAAAGCAAAAACTCTCTTCCTCATCAGAAGTCTTTGATTAAGAACACTTGCTTCAAGCAGGTCCCAGAAAAGAAAAATCAAGTTTCAGTTCGTTCTCTCACTACACGAGTTCCAGCGCCTGCTCATGGGAATACAACTCCAAATATCCAGCATACTTAAGATTACAACATAGTAAAATTTTGAATGTCAGTTGTATGAAGTCCAAATTACTTTTCAATACAAATGCTGGATGCCTAGAATTGGATGAAAAGGAGGCTGTACCCAAAAGGAAATTTCCTTAGGAATGGAAATTTTCCCAACAGAAAAATTTATTTCCAAAAATCTTAGCAACTTCATGTTCATATGCAGCATTTCTTTCTGTAATTAGTAGCACTATTTAATAAAATACTGTAAAAAAAATCTTGTTGTGCCTTGAAACAAGTTATGGTGCACCGTGACACTTGGGGAAGGGTAAGGGCTTGAAAGAAAGAAACCTACCTTGAAAGAAATTATGCATACCCATACTTGCATAGAGATATTCAAGAATTTGCAAAAGTTTTAGGGCATTCAAAAACCTGAAACAGGTTTTGGAATATGGAGTTTGTATCAAGTGAAAGGGAATTCATCTGATCGATCTCATGGAAATTAAGTATGCCAGGATTATTCAGCAAAAACCAAACATTACCCTTGCTAGGCTAAGCTGTTGCCAAACAGCACAAAACAAACTCAGTATTGAAAACCAGCTAAATTATCACTCATGGCATGATACCATATGAGAGAAAAAGAGTTAAATCAAATCAGAATATCATATTTTTATTTTTCTCTGATAATACAAATCAGAGAAGGTATTAACAAGGATTTTAAAAGTATAAACGCAAAATTCGTCAACAGACTGCTCTTTCATTACATGAAAAATTTTACAAAGAAAATTGAAATTGCTCATCATCATCTGATACAGCAGCCAGAGAGAACTGAAACTTTTTCCAACCGCTATTTATAGTCCTCCCATGTAGCACAAGCAAAAAAGAACCTCCAAGATTACACTCTTGCATCTCTTGTCCACCTCTTTAAGATGTATTGGCTCGGAAGCAACCTGATATTCCTGTAATCTAGCACTTTTAATGCATGACTACATAACACTCCCATGAACTCGTATTTCATACAACTGCAGAAAACTGTATTATCAGCCAAGTTATAACTTATTGCATACTCTCTTGGCTGTCCATATATGCTTCCTTTATACTCAAATGCTGTTTCACTCTCGATGCACTGATTAATAACAATATTCAGACACATTTCGTATTCTTGTTGAAACAATTCAAATATCCTTGGTGTGTAGGCATCTCTTGCATGCTTCAAGAGAATCACATCCCCCATTAGTCTTGGCATATTTTGGCTCATATCATAATTAGCTTCTAACTCTTTGTAGTGCCAATCATTCACCACTTTCCCAAGATGCTTGAAAAATGAAAGCACATCAGACTCAGGCTTTAAGTATTTCTTTAGATTAACTATAAAACTTTCATGCAGTTGCACGGAGTTTATGTCAGCACAAAAGATGTGCCTTTTGTATGCTATGGCCCATTGCTCTCTGGTTTCAAAAATCTTGTTCAACCAGTCATTCTCCCAAAGACCATGTACATCCAGCATAATGTTCCATGCAGCAATGAAGTCTTCTTCCTCCTCGTGATTGAAAAAGCAGCTGCTTAAGTCATTCACAAAAGATGGTCCTACAAATTTGTCACCGAGTTGTTTGAGTGCACTTTGGTAAACATGCCAAACACACATTCGTTGATGTATTTCTGGAAATATCGAATTAACTGCTTCAGACACAACAGCATCTTCATCAGTGAGAATTGTCTTTGGATTCTTGCCAGACATTGCCTCTAAAAACTTCTGGAATAGCCACTTGAAAGAATCAACAGTATCATCATATAATAGTGCAGCACCAAAGATCACCATTTGCTTATGATGGTTCACCCCAAGGAAGGGTGAAAACAGACGACAGTCTTTGTTTAGCATGTAGGTTGTATCAAAGCAAAGTACATCACCAAAGTCACTATAGTCCATGATCATCTTTGCATCAGCCCAAAATATATTAGCTATTTGATTTTCAGCATCAAGTTGTATGGCATAGAAAAAAGATGGATTTTTAATTTTCCTACTTTGAAAATATTGCTGTATCCTTTCCGCTTCTCCTTCTCTCATATCTCTAGTACGTTTGGAAGATAATTTACTTCTGTGATCGATTGGATCATATCCATGATCAACACAATCTCCGATTGAGTTACATGGTACTTCATATGCTGATTTAGCTTGTATCTTATAGCTCTCCAATGCATTGCCTTCAACAATTCGGGCTACAGCCAACCGCTTTTGTGATCGTAACATCCGAACCCGACATGCTGCAACAAGCTCATGATTGTGTTTTTCCTCAAAATGAGTGACACGGTATTTACCATCAGGTTGACGAGAAATGACCAGTTGTGCCAAACATCCAATTCTTGTTTCTTTTCGAGGTCTCTTTACATTCAAATCCCTTTTATCCTTCTGCCGAAAACCTTCTCTAAAACAAGTAAACCGCCTGGATGCCACAGCACCATCTATCTTACTCCTATTCACATAATCTTTTCGAACACTGAAACCAACTCGTCCTGCATATGTATTGTAAAATTCATATGCGTGATCTTCTGATTTGAACCCCATTCCAAGCTTTGGTACCCCATCCATCCCAGAACTACTAGCTAAGTCAGCTTCAACCGCTTGAGCAAAGGTTAATCTCTTCTGTGATGGTAATAGATGAGCTGTTGATGGGTTTACAAACTCATGGTTGTGTTTTGTTTCGAAATGACTTACACGAAACTTTCCATTAGGTTGCCGTGCAATCGTCATATGAGCCAAGCAACCAGTTCTCATCTCTTGCTGGGGCTTCCTTACATTCACAGTATGCTTGCCAGGCCTATAACCTTGTCTGTAACAAGTGTACCTTCTGGATACAATGGCACCATTTACTCGACTTTTATTCACAAAATCTTTCCTAATACTAAAGCCTTCCAACACAGCATATCTACTATAACACTTGTGTGCATGCTCTTCTGATTCAAACTCCATTCCAACTGCTGGAACCACAAATATATCATCTTCATCTTTTACAGAAACTCTGGCTTCTAACACATCAACAGATAGAGCATTTGGACTCTGAGAATTCTGCTCACCGTCAACATCGATCTCACACTTGTTCACTATGGGAACTTGTGCAGTCTGGCATTCATCCGCATTAATTTCCACCTCACTCTTGTCAACAGAAGAAGCATTTGGGCTTTGACTATCGCTCTCACTTTCAGTAACTTCCTGACTCTTTTCCACAGAGCAAGCTTCCAAGCTTTGACACTCTTGACACACATCAACATCCACCTGGTTTGATTCTTGAAGCTCATTTTCAATGTCCAAATTCTGTCCTTGAGTTAAAATGTCAGGGTCACTACTATCCATTCACCTTCACCTGCTAAGGGGGATAGGAAAGAGTGGGAAGAACATGCAGCAGCAAACGGATATGAAAAAGTCTAGCATCAAAAAACAAATTCTACAAAAACCAGGTTTTTTTAATGATTAAATTAAAACAAATTTACACATGTTCAAGATAGAATTCAACAGATTTTAATTTCTATTAAAGGCTCCCAACAAGTAAGTTGAATTAATTAACATACAATAACCCTCATCAATGAAGATATCAAAAGCTACAGTTCAACATACTACCTTGAAGAAAGAAACACAATTCTATAACAATGGAGACAAGCTAGCACCTACATATATATAGATGCATACATATATCTTCTACATACACAATTCTATAACATACTATCTTCAAGAAATACAATTGATAACAACGGAAACCAGCTAGTTGCATGCATAAATACATACATACAAAGACGCGAACATATGCCACACACAAATACATACATACATACAAACATAGAGTCACACATGCATGCATGCATACATATATAAATACATAATGATACGAAAAAATGAAGCATATGTCATTTTATCTACATATCCAATTTAAAGCACATTGAACTTGCTTTAAAACGAGTTTATAAAACCAATAAAAAGGAAAGAAAAGAACCCAGAAACATGAGCAAATTGTAAATGCAAAATTACTCAAAGTTCTCAGCAAGATGCCACAAATCCCAGAAATGAAAAGAAAAAACAGATCCAAATATTAAAATTACTCAATTAAATTCAAAAATCTCCAACAAAAACCTAAACTTTATCATCAAATGTTACTTGAGTTCTGAAAACCAAGAGAGAAAAGAAGAAAAATTGGATTATTCTAATTCAGAAAAATCCCAACTTTAATATCAAGGAGAGAGGCAGGGGAAGGGGAAATTACAGTGAAGATAAGGTGCAAAACAGAGTGACACGCCGGCGGGAGATCAACGGTTGGGATTTCCCGATAGTTAGGAGAAATGGCGGGAGAGATTATGAGGTTAAAAAGGAGAGCTTTGCAACAGAAAGAGAGAGAAGAATTGGAAGAATTGTAGAGATTTAGGTTTTGTTTTTTTTTTTTCGCGGGGGGGCCAAATCTTCCGAGCTGTTCGGTTACTGGAATAATAGTACGCTAAAGGAAAGTAAACACTGCACCGAAATGAAGGAGAAAATGGTTCCACGTGGCAGCTTTAGTTACGTGGATTCCTTTGATTGATTAATGGAATTGTGCTTAACCTCGTACATAATGTTCAAACAAATTTCTAAATTATTTAAAATTTTTTAAATAATTTTTTTTTTTATTATGTTTTAATTAAGTCTTTGTGTTTTTATTTTAATTCAAATAAGTTTTTATAATAAATAATTGACTAAATATTATCATTAGTCAAAATGTCCCTTATCATTTTATATCCACATGGCATGAATATGATGTTGATGTGGAAAGTAAAAAATGTCAAATAATCATATTATCATGTCAAATTAATATGTCACGTCATCATCAATTATAATAATTTAATATATCGTATCATTATCAATTATAATATATTAACATATCACATTAACGTCACGTAATATAAAATATGACAAATAACATTTTAATTAAATTAATTGTTAATCACAAAAGCTTATTTGATTTAAAATAAAAATATAAGAGCTTATTTGAATTAAAATAAAAATATAAAGACTGTGATTGAACCCAATAAAAGTATAAATACTTATTTGAATTTTGTTAAATAGTTTAACGGTTTTTTTTTAATATTATGTCTAAAAAGTATTAAAAATAATAATATAAAATTTATCAAAAAATAATAATGGAAATAATCTAAACATTTATGCTTCTTTAAGGAATTATGGTTTGATTTTTCTTTTTGGAAAGAATTTAAATCACCTTTTGTAACTTTAAAAAGATAAAATAATTTGGTTTCAATTTTATTAGTGAGATTACACTAAGTTTCATCTTAACTTTCATCTAATTTTCACCTTAATAAGAAATTTCTTTGTGAGATCTATAATTCAATTTTAACTCCACTCTTATTTGAAATATTCAATAATTTTGATTGCTTCTTCCGCCCCTAAATATTTGTCTCTTTTTTACTTTTACAAAAACTAAAATAAAACTTTCATTTGATGTATTTTATATTAAATTTTTTTAAAAATTACTATATAAATATTAAGTAAAAAAATATGAGAAATAATTTTGTCATATAAAAAAATAAGAGTATTAGGTACTTAAATAAAAAAAAAGATTTTATTTTAAAAGCATAATATTTTCAAAAGTCATTAAAATATTTTAAAATTTTTAAATACACTCTTATTTTTTTATTATATTCAATTAAGTTTTTATATTACCTTTCAAAAAAAATTAAATATTTTTATTTTTATTTTAAACCAAATAGACTCTCATAACTAACATTTGAGTAATTGTTGTTAGTCAAAACATTACTATCTTTTTATGTCACATAGTGCTTATGTAACACGTTGAGATATCACAATGAAAGGTATTTATGTGACATGATCACATGACCGTATAGATATAAATTGACAAGTGGCGTCTTGATTGATGACAATTAGTCAACTATTTATTATAAAAATCTATTTGATCGAAAATAAAAATATAAATATTTGATTAAACGTGATAGAAAAATAAAAATTTATTTAATTTTTTAAAAATATTATGTTTAAAACTCAAACAATAAAATAAAGTCCGAAAGAGGGAAAGATCGAAAGCGTAGTTTATTTTCTTGATAAAATTGAAATTTATAGTTAAAACAAGAAAAAGGAATGGGTCTATTAAGGTACGGGTTGCAATAGATAGAAGAAATTCTAACTCGCACGCACCAACAAACTTTATCAAATGAAACTTTTGTTCCTTTTTTCTATTATTCTTCCAAATCCATGCGCTATGAATCAACAACTAAAGTGATAAGGCTTAAATGAACTTGAACATTCACATGGTTGTGAACACAAGGAAGCCATTGACAATAAATTATGGCCCCCAAGTTACAACCTTACACAAATATTAAAACCCATAATATATTTGACATTTTGGGTACAACATAATTAATTAAAAATAATGAAATTTGTGAAATTGATCGTCAAATTTATTCGACCAAACACCAACCTTCCTCTTTCAAATCTTGATCCAAAACAAACTTCACTTCATCATCGACATAAACACCTTCATTTTTTTCATCATCATCAACAATATTTTCTTCGATCTCGCCTTCTTTTTCTATTTCTTCGAAACCATCGTTAGCTAGATCACATCTATTATTAACATCATCATCATTGTCATTATCATAGTCATAGTCATGATCACTACCATCTATGTAATCATCATTACCTTCATAATCTTCATAGTCATTGGCCAAATGGTCCAAAATCCTTGTAGCAGAAAACCCTGATAAGTTCAAACCAGGCCGCCCATCAACAACCCTCCAAGTGATCAACCTATAGTTTGTGACCATATCATCACTGGACCTTAACTTATGACTACCCTTGGTCTTGTCCTTGGACTTACAAGCCGGGTGCATGTGACACCCTAGGCACCGTGGCCTACCGCACCGTCCGGTAAACTTGGAATGGTTAGTAGGCTTCACGGCCACCTTGGTGAACAATCCGGCAGTCGGGGGAGAATCGAAACGTTGAACGAACCTGAGTTCTGGTCTCGGATTCCATGGAGCTGGGAGGATCCGGTAGGTCCTAACCATACCATGTTGGCGACCTTCCCTCTTCATTTTTGGCAAGAAAGTGAATGTGGGCTAAAGGAATGATAATTGATGATGAGGATAAGATAAGGAAGCATTTGTTTTGTGACCCATTTTATATGCTTTGATTAGAGGGAGAAGCTTGGGAAGCAAGGAGTTTGATTGGTCATAGTACGTGTAGACCAAGCATAGCAATAATGTTGAGTGACAGCTAATATCAGATTAAACAAATTGAAGCAATTGGCCAACAAGGAACTTTCTCCCAACTAATAACTAGACTTGGTTACATTCTTTGATTAAGATTGATAGTGGAGAAGGACCAGATTCAAGAATTGAGGGCCAATAAGGATTATTTTTGGTGACAAATTGTTGCTTAGAATTTGATTGAATAACAATAACAAATTTAAAATAAAAAACCCTTTCCTATCAATGATATTGAATATAATCATTATATTATTTTATATTTTGATCAATATCAATATTAATGATTATCCAAGTAAAACATCATTGATGGTCCCTTTTCTCTCTTCTTTTAAGCATAAAAAACAAAAGAAGATAATTTCCCAATTTTTAAATCTTTTTATAAAATTATTATGTTTATGTGTGTGTGTATGTATGTATTATTTCACTCGTATGATTATTTTGATATTTTTTAAATTGAAAGAAAATGGATTTGAACTCTATTCTTTAAATAAGGGATCATACACTAACCAATAAGTTAAATGCTCGAATGTAATTTGTCCCATTAATGAAAAAGAAAATCTCAATTTCTTGCCAACCATGAAGAATTACTTGTTCGGAAAGTAGATTAAGTGCAAGCAAACATGAAGATATTTTTTATGGTAATAATAAAACAAATTATATATTATTTCTAATTATAAACATTTGAATGTTTTAAAGTAGAATGTTGAAGCTTCAAGCAATAGCAATTTTGCACAAATTCTCTGCCAGCTTTGTATATTCTTTGCATAAAACTAATACTGGTATCTCCTATTTGGAAAATTTAAAATTAAATTTTTATATTTATTTGTCAACCTAAGAAAGTCCTTTTCTCTGTCTTTGTTTGTTTCTAAAGAAAAAATAAAATAGAGATAAACTTCTTTGTCAACATCTTGTGGTCATACCCACATTCTTGCTTGCATGGAGGAAGAAAGCTCCATTAATGGAGTCTCTCTCTTCAATGAAAAAAATTATACAACTACATTTCTCTCAGCAAACACCAACCTTCATCTTCCTCTATTTGGTCCAACATGAACCCTACATCACAAAAACTCATAGCGTCATCATCGTCAGACTCATAATTATTATCAATTTTGTGGTCATCATCAACATATTCTTCGATCTCAACTCCTCTCCCGTCTTCTTTCTCATGTAAAGACCAAAAATTCGCCATAAAATCATCGTCGTCACCACCGGGACCATATGGACCGCCATCATCATAGTCGTCGTCATCATCATCATAATTTAGATGATCATCGATCTCATCATCTTCATTACCGCCAAACAAATGTTCCAAAATCCCTGTGGCGGAAAACCCGGAAAAATTCAAACCGGGTCGCCTGTCCACGACCCGCCAAGTAATCAACCTAGGATTGACGACCATATTACTTGTCCTAAGCTTTTGAGTACCCTTGGTCTTGTCCTTGGACTTACTAACGGGATTCAAGTGACACTTAAGACAAGTTGGCCTACCACATTTTACTGTAAACTTGGAGTGGTTGCCGGGCTTGGATGGCAGATTGGAAAATAATCCAGCAGTAGGGGGCGAGTCGAGTCTTTGAACGACTCGGGTCTCGGGTCTCGGGTTCCATGGAGATGGTAGGATCTGATAGGTCCTAACCATACCATGTTGGCGAGCCTCCCCCTTCATTTTTGGCCAGAAAATGGTGAAAGATGAAGTATGATAAATGGGGTTGCTTATTTTTCGTGTTTGTAAATGTCTTTATAGAGCGTAGAATCAGGAACTTAGGCTTGGGCAGCAAGGTATTTTGTCTGGTCGTGGTCCTTGTTGGCCAAGGAGTTACTTTAGGTTGACTGACAACTGACTTTTGCGCACAGCATTGTTGACTTTTCTTATCTGCTTTTAAGAGTTAAATTGTTTTAATTTAAAATATTTTTCAAAAAAAAAATTTCAAAACTTTTATTCAATTCAAAAAATAAAAATTTATTTTAAATATAAAACATTTTACGTATTAATAGAAACAATTATCATTAATCATGTAAAATGTCTTATGTCCAAGATATAATACATGTTCCAAAAAACTAAAAAAAAACTGATTAAACTTAAAATAATATTGGGATTTATTTCAATTTAAAAATCTCAATAATGATTTAGCATTTAGGCCTAAAAATTCATGATTTCTTAGAAGCTACCTTTTGTGTTTAAAATTTTTAAAAATTGAGTAATGATAAAAAATATATTTCAAAAAATAATCTCAACAATAAAAAATATTTTCGATAATTTATTCAAATAATAAAAAAATTATATTTTTTTATAAAATATTTTACACAAATTTTTTTTTCAATAAGTTATTTTTTATTACTAAAGAGACTCTAGTGATTGTAAAGTGACAGCAACATACCAAAATTATGAGTATAATAATACAAAATTTAAGGTGCGGTAACAACCAATTTTAATGGATGAATGGGCGGGGATTCATGGCATTTATACCGCTCAAACACCTTATGTAAAACAAGTAGGCATTTGTAAATCTTAATGGCAAGGTTGGTTTGCAGAAGTTCAGCAGCACCACCACCACAATCTGCCCCCGCTTGAGTTTAGTTTCAATTTTTGTTACTCTACATCAGCATCTGCTCATAATCCGTTAGTCTACACAATAGAGAAAACCTTCGGCTTCAAGCCAACTTTCCCTCATGATCTCTCGATAGAGCAAGGGGATTTAACACGCGTTACGGTAACAGATCTCTATTCTACGATTACTTTTCTCGTCTACCAGAAAAAGATCATATCAAAGTTACAACGCAAACCCGTTTCAGATGAAAATTTTCTAAAAATCACACAATATGTTTGTTTCACAATGATTCAGATATATCGGTTTTTCTATATACAATGCAGAAAGAAAAAAGATAGAATGACTTTTATGTACGATACTGTAATTGTTTTTCATGCAAATAGATGCATTGACAAATACTGTAAGCGTTGCTAAGTCTTACACATTTTCTGGCCCTGGTTGATCAGAAGACTTGACAAGTGGCTCCTTGCCCTCTCGTTCGAGTTTAGAAGCAATGGTTGCTTTCTTACCAGGATATAACACAAAATGTTGACACATGAAAATAATGTCAAAGAATACAGATACCTGCAAAATGAAAAACACCAGAGATATCATGATAAAGAACGTAGAAGAATTACGTAGGGGAGATAGTGATTTGTCATGCAGTGACATTGACCAAATTTGAAGCAATGAATCCACTTTGCAAGTTTACTTCTTGTTTTACTGTCTCCCCCTCAAATCATTTCATGCAAGCCTTTCATACACATTTTTTAAGGGATATTCACGAAAACTTGGGGAGAATACACTAAGAAAATAAAGGCAGAACAGAATAACGTCCTCTTTATCACATATAACATGGAAGATGGCATTAAGAGAATAAAAGCATGAACCGTTGAATACAAAGACAGAAATGGTGTGGTATAGAATATGAAATCAAATACAGATGGCAGAGGAAATGACATACCAAAGATAGCAATGTCTTGCCTATATTTCCATAGAAGTTCACCCAAGAATCTGAAAAGGAAAATGATATCACAATTACCATCATTGAATGAAGCATAATTGTAGACAACAAGATTAATTGCTAAGGAGGAGACATACTTTGATCTATAGACTGTACGGCCATCTGTGCATAATTTGCCAATCCTCCAACAAAATCAAGCAAAATGTTTCCAATGCTGAACCCATCAGTACTCTTTCGTGCAAAGTTCATTACTGCCTGAAATGTTGAGCAACAAACTTGTAAGCATCTAGATCAAACAACTTCCATCAGCCATACCATGATGTAAAGACAATTAAGGCACCAAGAATTCTCCAATGTGAGGAGTGCAGCCAAGGACATTTCTTCATAGTGACATTGGTTGATAGAAGAATATAGCTAAATAATTAGAATCCAGCCACATGCCCTCATGTGATTCAAGAAGATGAAGAAGCTTTCAGTTTTCAAGATCCTTATATTTCTTTCTCTTTTCATTTTTCCTCGATAAGATCCCAAATTTAACAGTTTGAAAAAATATACTGCCCATGTGCTTATGGACTTTTACATACATTGAAATCATGATGCATCAATCAGTCTAGTGAATTATGAAAATCTAACAGCAGCAATTCAATAGATGCTTCAAAACAGGAGGCTATTCTGACCTGCGGGATATATTTGATCACCGTCATGAAAACTTGTATTGAGCTGCAACATAATTGAAATAGAAAAATATTAGGGAAGAAAGCCACATAGTGGTAGTTTTACAATGAAACCACTGTGCAGACTAGAGATCTTCTATGCGAATATCTTACAACTAAGAAGATGCCTGCCTTTGCTGTTTTCACACAGATACCAAAAGATTAAAATGGAAAAAGGACTTACTTAAAGATGGAGATCAGCCAAAGCCATGATTGGCTAGGTAATGCTATGAAAACACAAATGGCAGCAGTTAACCATGCAGCAGAAACAATTCCAATAGAAATCTTAGAAACCTTTTGAGTTCCACGCTGCACAGAACCATTGATAAAGTTAAAACCATCAATTAGACATTGATTTCAACTTACAAACTGTAGGAAAGTACTCATCCTAGCTACAAAGAAACTGGCAAACACTTACATCATATATCAGGATTTGGAACAAAGTAATAGATGTCAATAAAACAGCATGTATCGAAAACGCTACATCATTAGCAGCTACTGGGATCATCTGCAGCAGGCATAAAGTCAACAAAACAAACAAATATATAAATACACGAAAAACACTTAATTCAGCAAAAAAAATAATTATAAATTCCCATTAACAGGTAGTTTTAATTCATCAAAAAATCTTCTTTTTTTATAACACTAAGCTAACATCTCACAATTAACAAATTAGCTATAAGAATGAAAGTTTTCAATCTTTTTACTAGTTTGCTCTACAAATTCAACTAATTGACCAAATAAAACATAATCAACGCAAAAAATAACTAAACCCAACTTCTGAAAATTACTAATTTAATCAACAATAAAGGAAAAAAAGGGGAAGAATTAAAAAGAACCTCTCCAGAGCCATATTTCTCCAAGTATTGCTTCTGAATAACTGGGCTAAAGTAGAGACAAACGTTGTAAATCATATAAGAGGAGTGCTTTGTCAAATTCAGCATCACGAAATCAAAATTCAACCCCACAACGCTGCGTTTAAAACAAACAACATTAAGAGTTCACAAAATCTAAGAAAAGGGAAAAACAATTGAAAAGTAAAAAATTGGGCTTCACCTTTTTCTTCGGAAATTTAAGATGACTTGAGGATAGAAACTAATGGACCATGAGAAAAACGCAAGCCAACCCAACACTTCGTATGTGATTTCCAGTGGGATTGAATTCCAAGACGCCATCTTTTTGCTGATTTTCCCGGCTGAATGGAGAGAGAGAGAGAAAATCAGAGACAGAAGGAAACCAAAGAAACGAACTTTTAAATCTCGTTTCTTTTGGTTTCTTTGAATTTGGATTGGGTAGGTTACTGAAAGTGGGGCATCTGATGCTTACATGGAAGAAATGGATATTTTTTGTATTGGGTCCATTTCTTAGGATATATTCACTCTCCTCCTTCTTTGGTTTTCCACCCATCATAAAGTAATGATGAAGTTGAGATTTTCAAAAAACCAAATGTATTTTCTTTTTTTCATTTAATAAAAAACAAAAACACATCTCTTTTAAAATTTTAAATAAATAAATAAATAAAGATATAGGTTATGTATTGAAATTTTATTTTTGAATATTGACTATCATATTGTATAATAAAATATAATAAAAAATTTAAAAATTAATTATAAATAATATATATAATAAACAATATAAAAATATTATATTTTTTAATAAGGGTGAGCTCTTTAATCATATATATTTTTAAGTAAGTTATGTATTTTTCATATTAATTTCTTAACTAAAATTTAAAAACATTTAACATGTTAATATCAAAAAGCTGAATTTGACTTTTTATTTTTTTAATGTTTTTCTTATTTGAAGTCTAAACTTTGAAATTCATTCAAATATTGATTCATATATAATTTTGTCATGTATCATAACATATAATAACTATTTAAATAAAAATAAAAACAAAATATGTTAATAAAATGAAAAATATCTAAAATATTGTACTAATCATTTGTTCCCAATATCATAAAAATTTTCAATTTGATTTTGATGATAGAAAAATAAAAAAAAAATTATATTTTCATTGCAAACCCAACAACTAAGCCCAAGTTTTGGCCCAATGTAGACCAATTCAGAGAGTTTTTGGGCTTCGTTGGGCCGATATAACACCACTCAAAGCCTGTCCAACATTGTCTCTCTGACATTTCCTGCCCTTTACTTCCGCTGAAAATGGCTAAAACCCTATAGCAAGCTCAAAACAGCCCCTGCGTTTCCTCAGAAGAAGAAAGACCGGAGAGATCAATGGCCACTTCTCTTTTAAACAAAGCCTTAAAACCCATGAAAACCCGTAACGTCCTCTCAACTCTCCGGTCCCTAAATTTCACTTCCATTGCCACCGTCCACGACTCCCCATCCGACGGCCCATCTTCATCATCCTTTACATTTGACAACACCAACCACAGCAAAGAAAAAGACAATAACAGCATATACCTAAAGCCACCGACTTCGAATTTGAAGCCCGAAACGACGACGTCGTCGTCGTCGTCGGTGGCGATGCCGATGTCGTTCATGACTGGGTCGATCGTTGGGAAGAGATTTTATAAGAAAGTGAGTACGAGAGTGTCTGATGATGGAGTTGGATGGACGGTGATGCTTGATTATCGGACTCTTAAGACGCCTTCCAAAAGGCCCCTTAAGTTGCCTACTTTGGCTCTTGCGAAGGCCATTGCTGCTGAATGGGAATATCAGGTACTCTTTTTTTATTGTAATTCTTTGTTTTTAGGTTTTTTTTGGTTTAAAAAATTGAGTTTTTTTCTTTATTGTTACTGAAAATGGATTCTCTTTTAATTTGAAAAAAGTTCATTAATTGGGGATTGAATGTGTTGTTAGTTTACTCTCTGCATTGGGTGTTTTTGGATATTTGTTAAGTGCTAACTTAAGCTTGTCTGAATTGGTTTTCATTTGATGAATGTTAACTTCAGAAAGTGGATTGGAGTGAACTCAAAAGATTTACTGCACATGTTTTAGTTGATCTTAGGTCCAATTGTGAAATTTTTGTGCCGCAGATTTACTGAGTCCTATAATGAGATGTTAATTATTGTAGCAAATAGATGGGATCAGACCCTTTACGATGCCACTGATGAAACTTGCTTGCACGGCGCTGGAGAGAGTTCCACTTACACGGGTGAAGGTTATTGAACATTTGATGAAGAAATTTAATCAAGACTTAGTATTCTGTCGTGCTCCAGAGGATAATGCTCTGACGGTTGGTCTCCATGGTGAGTAGGTCATTCATGCTTGACTGTATTATATTATGCTTCCTTTGATATTGAATCATCAGTTCATATGCTTGATGGGAAACTGAATCATTTTCAGTTTAGTCTCATCACTATATGCTTGATTCAGTGTGAAAACCAAAATGCAATAATAACCCACATTATGTTTTTTTGCAGCAAGGCAGGTTGAGAAAGTTGATCCTTTACTTGATTGGGTAGAATCAGAATTTGGCTTTAAGCCTATTGTGTACTCCAGTTTTTTTGGTGGGAAGCAAGGGGACGGTCTCACAAAGGCTGTTGAAAACTTTCTAAAGAAGACAGATGACTGTGCATTGGCAGCAATTGATGCCCTTGCAGCTGCGGCGCACTCATTGGTCATTGCACTAGGAATTTTCCGTGGTAAATTGCAGATTGAGGAAGCAATTGAGTTGATTAGACTTGAGGAAGATTTGCAGGTTCTCTTCTTTACAGTTGCTTTCCCTCTTTCTAAATAAATCTCTCGTGACATCCGTACTTATATTTTAACATATTGGGGTTATTTTCAGTAGCATTAACTTGACCTTCTCTTATATATATGTAGGTGGATAAATGGGGTCTGGTGGAAGGTGGGCATGATGTTGATATTGCTGATCTCAAGGTACAAATCTCATCAGCTACTGTGTTCCTTGGTCTTTCAAGGAGAAACTCCTTTTCTGATTGACGAGGTCTCGAGGCTATTCAAACTTTTTATTTTTCTTTTATAGATTTGTATCTCTTAATGTAACGCTCATTAATTTTTGTAAGATTGATGATTTTATTGAAATAATGAATAATTGAATGTGAATGAGTTCAAGTGCCTTTCTTCAACTTGCATTGAGACATCAACTCTCACGTGCCTTTGAACTTGTGGGGAAAGCGAATGCAGCAATAGTGTTTGGTAGTACTACTGTATTCATCTTCTAGACAGAGTTCTTAATAATACTATATCACACTTCGTGGAGAATGCCAACATCTAGATCACTGTTCTCATTAATGATGCTTTCATAGCTAAGAGACTCATCATCCTTGAAATTACAGTCACTCCCAATGATGGAAGATCCTATTTGTGTTATGTTAGGGACGGTGATGTTTGCCTAATGCTTCAAAACGAATATCTGTTCTTGTGATCAACCTTGCTCGTAACTTATGTCTTTTCTTGGCAGCAATAGATGCATATTGGTGGTTGTCTCTCGATGTCACAATTGCAACAAGCTGTGTCACAGTCATTGTTGCAACCTATTGAAGAAAACAGAAATATTAGCTGCGTTTCTTCTGGATTCCTGAAAATTTTATCAACATTAACATCTTCTGTAAATCGATTCTTGAAAAATCATGGGTTATTTTCATCCTACTGATGAATCAGTTCCAAGTTTGTTGGAAAAGAAGTATCATGGAAATTTAGCAAGAAGTACCATCAAAATGAATTGGATATTCAAGTTTAATTACATCACCTGTGATGGTAATAGACTTGGGTGGCTCAAGGCCTTGAGCTTCCATGGGAACTGAAAGGCGATTGCTGGCATGAACAACATTGGTCCTGATACCAGAGATGATGACAAAAATCCATGTTACTGTTGACAACTTGACCATTCTAGGGACAAAGAGAATTAGCTGCTTTGCAGGTGGAAGTTTTCTCCTCAGCACCTGTTTTCATATATATGCAGGCCTTTTTGCCTCTTAGATGAGGGACCTAGCTCATTATATACGATTTTGGAACTGGAAAAATTCAGTTTTGTATACTTCTGCTAGCATAAGAATGACTCATCCCAAAACTGTGTGATGATTAATGATCCAAACTATGCCAAGTTGATTGTCTCTTATCCTTTTTGAAAAGGTATAAAAAGAGCCACATTGTTTGAATGCTATGTCTGTGTAAAGTAGTAATGAGGTATGAATTATTGTATATTCATTTTGTTTTGCTTTACCTTACAGTTGGTTGAATGGTAGATGGATATCCAAAAAAACAAAACCTCCAGTGAAAACAGCATTATTCTACTGAATTTGAGCTAATAAGCCTGACCAATCTGAATATTATTAAACCATCTACTGCATGCAACAAACAGATATAGGATGAAAAAAGACCCAAATTAGCACTAGAACAAATTATAACAAAATTAAGCACAATGGTGAGGGAGAATACAATTATTGGCATCATTAACTCAGAGCAAATTGTTTGAGCAGTCCTCACAAAAAAAATCCAGATTAACTGGTTAAATACACAACATTTTTATTGTGAAATTCGAAACTTCAAGCACTACCCAACAGCTGAAGCTGTTTGATGTGTGTGATCTGCTTTCCTGGGTTCAGGCCCTTAGGGCAAGCACGAGCACAGTTCAATATCGTATGGCAACGATACAGCTTGAACTCATCATTTATGGCCTCCAATCTCTCCTTTGTGTATTCATCACGGCTGTCACTTATCCATCTGCATATCAGAGCTTGGTTCAGAAGCTTTATAAACTCAAAAATTAATCACAAATCTTCCACATTCTCTAGGCTCTCTAAAAAGAGAACAAAAATAATCTATACAAACAAAATTTTGAGTTAGAAAATGACAGAATTTATAGCTCTGAGAAAAACTCAGAAACTTAAGGCCTAATATAATCAAAAGGGAAAGAACTAAGATAAATAAGCCAAAAATTTATTAGTGTACTATCACAGCAGGTCCTTTTACTAAGGGATTCATCCTTTAAGACCCTAACATCAACTTTGGTTATGAAATGTTTCATTGCATAGAGTTGCATAAAGGCTGCAAGAATTAATTGAATGAACCAGAATAGCAAATGCAGCAGCATCAATTGAATTAATAGCTCTCTAAGCATCAATTATTGAACTTTTCCAATGCTTTAATTCAGGTACAAAATGTTTAACCACTGACTTTTCACGTTTGCAACCAAAATTGAAGGAAAATTGACTAGAAGAATGTTTGAAATTTGTGGACATAAGCAACAATATGAATAATCAAAAACCACTGGCAATGTCTAATTAACAAATCCTAACTACAAACTATATCCCATGAGGAAAAACATTTCCATTCATTCAAACAGACCATAAACCAAAACACACATTCTTAGCAAACTATAAGCCCCACACAGTCCTAAAACCTTAACTACCCCATAATCAATAAAAAGCAAAATTAAACTTTCAATAAATCATTCAGAGAACCCCAATTTTGCAATGAGTAATACGAATTGGAATAACCATTATCCAAAGATAACTAGCAAAAAGAAAAACTTGTTTCCCTCCTTAATCAGTTAACAAAAGACTTGCTCTTTTTTCAATTATCAACTAAACAAATCCCAAAACAAACCCAAAAAGCCATCATCAGAATCAAGTTAACAACTCGAAAACCTGAAAAAGAAAAACTAAAGCATTTCCTTTCCGTTTTCTCGTTTAATCGGTGAAGATAAAGCTAGCTATTTTCCTATCAATCAATCAATTAGAACCCAAAACCCAATCCACAAGAACCATCATCAACATCAAATTAAGTAATAAAACCCAAAAATGAATCATTATTGATTACCTGTTAGCATGAAGCAAAGCAGCAGGACCCAAATAAGATTCAGGATTCCACCAATAACTAGGACAACTAGTACTACAACAGGCACACAAAATACACTCATACATCCCATCCAACTTGGCTCTATCCTTCTTACTCTGCGGAATCTCTTTCCCTGCCGTCGGCGGCGGATTCTTTCTCTTCAACCAAGGCTCAATACTCTTATACTGATTATAAAAGTTGGTCATATCCACCACCAGATCTTTTATCACAAACATATGTGGCAACGGCGTGATCGTCGTCTCAGATGATCCTGATTCGATCTTGGTCAGACAAGCTAACCCGTTACAGCCATTGATGTTCATCGCGCAGGAGCCGCAGATTCCTTCACGGCAGGAGCGGCGGAAGGTGAGCGATGGGTCGATCTCGTTCTTGATCTTAATTAGGGCGTCGAGGACCATGGGCCCGCATTCTTTTAGGTCGATTTTGTAGTCTTGGAGTTGGGGTTTTGACGGGTTATCTGGGTTCCATCGGTAGATTTGGAAGGTTTTCATATTGGTCGTGGCGGAGTCCCCCTTTTCAGCTTCCGCTTCACTGGCGTAGGGACGCGTCACCACAAGCCTCGACGCCGGAGCCACAGTTGACGACGACACGCGTGACGTCATACTCATTGCCCGTCGAATCAAAGTGGTCGCCATCGTGTCAGCAAAAGGAAATGAGAAATCGAAAACGGAAAAAGCACAGTGACCAAAGAAGACGGAAGAAAGTCCAATATTTATGGGATGATTTTATCGAATGACGAAAAAGGGCTCCCATACATAGCCGGTGGTGTGGTGATGGGGCGGGGGTAGTTTGGGGAATCTGTGTTTTGATATTTGCGTGCCGTGGATTGGGCTGACTTCTTGAGGGTGGTAGGGTGACGTGGACAAATATGGATCGTTGGTTAAAGGTGAGACGTGGATTTGTCGTGAAGCAGTCAATTGATCGAATTTTTCTATGTTTTTAAGGGCGTGTGCCTAGCATGGGCCCAGTCTAACATTGGACACGTGGTGCGTTGTGAGTGGAACATATTTTTATTGGGAAGTGAGAAGTGTAGGTTTTAAGTTTGGGTTTATGTGGGCTGAATCAATGGCCTAATAAATGGGCTGAAGTTTAGATAAAGCCCAAAGTTATATATATTTAAAAAAATTTATATCATTTCCTATATTTGAAAAAGTAAAAATTCATAAATAAATAAAATAATTATTTATAAATTTATAAATTTTTATTTTTTTATAATTTTTAATTTTTACATTTATTTATATAAGATGACAATATTTAATTCACTGATAATGTATAAAATCTATACACTAACAATATATCATCTATAAAACATAGTTAATGTAAAAACGCCATCATATAATTATAAAATGTCACCTCCTAAATGTATACAGATAAATATTTAAAAATTCTTCAAAATAAATATTTTTAAAATTATTAACATTTATTTTTTTTAAAATTCTATTAATAAAGCAATAATATTTGATTCATTAAATATAAACGCGACCCAACTTCAATGGAACCTTTAGCTTTAGGGAAAACACTATAATTAATGAAAAAAGAAAAAGAAAAAATTATTTCTTTTTCTCAAATTGGATTTTTATCAGACCAAAAGAACTGTAAATTGGGGATAAAAACAAAAGGAAGCACATGATCATGCACATTGGAGTTAGAAGTGGGGGTGCTTAAAGGGAGATTGTTCATAGATGCAGTCAAAACCTAAGCAGCTTCTGTACAAAGCCCACAGTCTATCTCAAATCCACCACTTTGGTCCCCTGCAAATGTTGTACCATGGATGCCTAATGAAGAGACTATGGAATGGAGTCGACCGGGCCAGCTGATGAGAAATGATTCTCGGGATGGTTAAAGAAACAGCTGGTTCCGTACTTGCAGATGCCGTATTTCTCATAGTTCCAGCAGATTTTTCTATCCTGCAGGGCAACAAAATAAGAAAGGTAAACAGATGCGTTAAAACAGGAGTAAAAATAATCAAGGGAGAAGAAGAATTGGTGCTAGTTCTATCACCAATGTGATTGCTTTTGCTGATTTTCAAAGCAGTTATCAACCAGGATGAACCAATTTCATGGACAGATTGACGACGTGCTCAAAGAAAGTTTTTTGGAGTATCTATTGACAGTAATAATATAGGTAAGAGTGATACACAGAAGATGATGCAGACTTACAGGTCTTAGAGGCAGGCCTGCACTGCTAAGGATAAAAACAGGTGGCTTTGAAGGTCGAGTCTTGGGATGGTGAAACTTGCAGGCAGCCTTATACTTGCAATATCCAGTTTTCATAAAGTAAGGACATTCAGGTTCACCAGGTCGTTCAGGGAATTCATCAGCTTGTATCTGCTCTTGATGGAGTTTGGAGTTGTCTGCCATCTTTATTGCATTGGGTATTGAAGAAGCTGAGTAAGAATGACTAGTTTTTTCCTGTCATTAAGGGTCACAGCAAGCCACGAATGAGTTCCCATAAGAGAAATAACACAAGCAAACATTCCTGACAACAGCAGAACACGTTAATAGCATAAAACAATGCAGACACGGCCAATGCCTCTCCAAGCACACACACACAAACAGAGAGAGAGAAAACCAAAAAAACATAACACTGAAGAATGCAATTAAATGGCATGCGTTCCACTGTTCCCAATTCAGGACACATAGTAGATTCTAGCATTTATACCCTTTATATAGAAGTTACAGATGAAATCTGGACTGTAATAACTCCAGAAAGAGACCATGAAAGAAAGTTGACTTTGAAAATCCTTTCACATATGATGTGTAGAGAACTCAACACAAATTCATCACTTAACATCATCATCTCCACATCCTTTTTCAATATAAACTAAATAATGAGTAAAATACACCAATCATCCATAACCTTCGTACAATATTTCATTTTCATCTGTGGCCTTTAAAATTCAATTAGGATCTGCAAGCTTTTAAAAGTCTCCAAATTAATCAAATTCCATCAAATCACCGTTAAAAATTAAAGGAATATGTCATCTCGACATCACATGGTATAAACATGTCCTTTTTTTGCCACATGAACATCCACGCATCCAGGCCACACAAATGTGGCAAATTCTGTAAAAAATTAATGTGATTGACAGAATGAATTAATTTGGAACATTTTTATAAGGTTGCTGATCCAAAAATTGAGTTTTAAAATTCGATGATAAAAATGAAATATTGCACAAAGGTCATGGATATCTGATGCAATTTACTTACTAAAAGACATATTCAGAAACTAAACAGCCAAGGTGGCTAAAGTCATCGCACGAAAGAGAGAGATTTAGGTTAAAGAGAAACACCATCATCCAAACTTCCTATGAATATAGAAACATTACATCAGAAATAAAGAATCATCATACTAAAGGTTGAACTTTGAAACCAAAATTGCTTTTTGAAAGAAAATTAGAAAAAAGCAGTAGTGGAGAAAACAAACTAGGTTGACCGGAGTAAGAGCAAAGCTACCTGATGTCCATTCCATTCAGAATTTAGATGCATCCCATGAGCATAAGATGAACTCTGATTCAAGTATGGAACATGCTTATCTGGCATCATATTCAAAGACAAGGAAGCTGCAGTTGGTTTGGATGACAATGGCAAAAGACTGGATTCACGATGATAATTCCCTGAAGAATGGCCTCCAAAACCAGAAGAGTCTGAGCTGAAAATGTTGGATCCTTCAGCAGTAGTGGGGTCAGGATGGTTAAACCTGCAATTAGGTCCATATGCACAAGAACCTGTACGCATGTAATAAGGGCACTCTTTCTCCAGCTGAAATAAACATAGAATTTCAGTTAGTTCACATAGCACACCTACAAGGCAGATCCAATTGCAAAGTATTCATTGACCAAGCCTGTTTTAAAAGCTAAGTGAGAAAACAAAATATAACACCATAAAACATAAAATTATTACCATTCGAATTGGCAGGCCTAGGAAGTTAAGTTCTGGAGGAGGTATCTCAGACTTTTCCAGGTATCTAGACTTCTCTTTGGAGTGACTATATCTACAAGCGTTTCCATACTTGCATCCTCCTGAAGTTAGGTAATACTGCCAAAATAACAATACAAAAATCAAGATGTTTATAACAGGTTTCAAATTCAAAGCTTAGCATGGCTCTCTAGTATTGCCATGGGCCAAGAGTAATCTTCAAACCTTGCATTCAATCTGCCCTGTCTGTTCCACAGAGCCATCCTGCTCCCTCTTCTCATTTATACCCTTCAAGTTACACCAAAAATGCCAGGAAGACAATGAAAATAAAGATAACTAGTGAAATTGCATTGATAATCAAGAAGGTAGCAGTAGCAACAATCAAAAAGAATAATTTACAATAGATGTACCACTTGTACTGGCAGGCCAAAGGAGTTGACTTCTAGTGGAGCTAATACATAATCTTCTTTAGAGTGCCTATATCTGCAAGCATCTCCATATCTGCACCCTCCAGTGGCTCGGTAATACTACAAACATCATAACATTGAGGAACTCAATACTCCATGCCATGTGTATGCTAATGCTTCGTGTAACAAAATACAGCTGAGATCACATCAAAGATAGCATCATCCTAGAACTTTCAAGCTATTAGAAGTGCCTTCTTTTATAAAATTAGCAACTGTTTAACTTAAACCAGAAATTAATATATAAAGAATAGAACAGAAACACAAGTAGAATGGAATGATGAAAACTCCTCAAACACCCCCCCCCCCAACCCACCAAACACACACCTATCCCCCAAACACAGAGAGAGAGAGAAAGAGAAGAACAAACTGCCAGAAAGTGTTTGTACATTGATAGCAATGCAAAGATGGCAAGGCATGCAGAATAGAGGTGAAATGATAACGTGGCATAGGAGCGCCAAACTTTAACACAATCAATTCCAATTGTCAACATCAATGTTTGTTACTTTCAAAAAAACATCAATGTTTGTTTACTATAATTATAGACATTGATACTTTGCATTTACACTCAAAGTAAACTACTTTCCAGCTGATTTCATCACGGACTGCTATCATGTAGTTCAATAGACAATAAATAAATAAACAGAGAAAAAGAGATAGCGAAAATGTATGAGCAAAAACTAATTGCTGAATGCAAGCACGTCCTCTGGTAATCAAAGCTGATTCTACTTTTCAGCTCAAGAATTATCAAGTAAAATAATCCAAACTAAAATAGTACACTTGAATTATATATCACAGCTATATCAAACACTTGTTCAACAATTCAATACTTTTCCCTTTGTACAAAAATTCTGCCTTTTCCTCTTAACTTCAAAATTCTTCAAATAACACTCCTTTTTAGGAGACAGAAACAGAAACATAATCAAAGATACAGCCAGAAAATGAAACTAAATAAATCAATTTCATGTTGCCACAAAAGCCTAACCTTGCATTCAATTTGCCCTGTCTGCTCAGCAGTCCATCCTTTATGGTTCTCCTTATCCTTCAATAACCATCACAAAAGAAAAACCCGCAAAAAATATAAGTCCACTACAATTTCAAAAGGAAAAAAAAAAAGATCAATCCTTTACTGAAAAAAAAAAAAGAATTCCTGATAAAAAGAAAAATCTATACCTGAGACCCACCCCCATCTGGGTGGTTAAACTTGCAGTTCAAACCAAACTTGCAATGGCCAGTTTTAAGATAAAAGCTACAATCTTCAGCATAAGGCCTTAAAGGATACTGATAATTCTCACCATTCTGCCAGTCCACTTGAAGATTTTCACTGTTGTCATCTCCAGCGTAGCTTTTCCTGTCACTCTCTTCCAAGGTCACATTTTTAAGACCTTCAACAAGGCTTTCTTCTTCTTTTTCTGTTCCAGGGTAAAGATTAGACAAAAGGGTACTTGAGTTAAACCCTAAAGCAGACTCTGTTTGAGTTTGGTTTGGGGTTTCTGGTAGTGACGAGTAGTATTCTTCACAACTTCCCATTCTGGGTTTTTTTTTCTCAACTCCTCACTCCTCAGCCACGTTTTCTTCCAGCCCTAGATCACGTGAAGAACAAATAAATCTTCCAAGGCTCAGCCTTTTAAGTCTTTGAAATACCAAATTGGCTTTTTCATTTTTTTTTCTTTTTTTTTTCCTTTTCAATTACTTTCGATAAGAACTTTTTTGCTAAGTAGACTATAAATTTATCCTTCTTAGCATATGATTCCTTCTAAAAATGGTAAGTTGACTCAGGGCCAAACATGATTTCTCTTTATATGGGAAAACAGAGAAGATATTAATTGTCAAATCTCAAATTTCTCAAAATTAATAATATTTCTTATTTCAAGTATTTTATAACGAAATATTATACTCAATAATGAAGTTAAGATTATGTTTCAAAATTTTAATTTGAGACATAAGTTGAAAGATATTTGAATTCCTATCATATCAAAAAAAAAAAATTGGAATGAAACAGCTTTACTCTTTAATTATGTATATAGTACTTAGAATATATGTATAGTTACTTGAATTTAATAGTATTAATAATTCAATCATGAATGTCTTGGTTTCAAGTTTTAAGTACAAAGTGGTTTGTTTACACTAAGGTCATTATGATATATCCACCTTACTACAAGTTCATGAGGTATTAAAATTTTTAATGTGAAATTGAAAATAATAATATTTATCATTGTAAAATATAATATATGTTGGCGTGAGATAAGAGAAAATGTCAATTTTAAATTTTTCGTTACAAAACTAAGAACTTGTGTGAATATAATAAAAGAATTAAACTTTTTTTTTATACAAATTCAAGCTGAAGACTTTTTTTTGATACAATAAAAATATAAACGTTTCAATTAAATAATTTGATATAGTTTAGAGATTTTTTTGTTATTTAAATCAAATTTAATTGACACTCTATTTCATGGAACTGGTATAATTAATTCCAATATCCAAACAGGTCATTAACCCCCTTCTTGCTTTTCCTAACAGGCCCATGGTACAGTGTCCCACGACTCAAAGGTCAGTATCAAGCACATGAAGGTGGAGAATGTATCAAATGATTCAAACCACATCTGTACTCAACTGATTTTAAGTCCAGAGGATTTACAAACACAGCATGGTAGCCCATCTTCCCTTACACTTGAGGTGTGTCTCCCTCTTCTCACTGCATCAATGGCTTCACCAAGTTCTGCCTATACATACCTACTCAGAATTTATAACTCATCACAAGTGAATAAAAAGCATTATCCTGGAAGGGAAGCTGCTGCTGTAGGGAACGTGTACCTGTCCATTGGCAAACATTAGAAATAGAGATAACAGTGCATGAACATTATGTGGGGAAATTCTGCTCCTTCAAAGCAATCTAAATCAGAATTTGAGGCCAGTTTTATATAAGAAATTCTTTGGGAACTGAAACAGTGTTACTCCTTGTTCAATACTTTATTAGGAACTTTGGTATATGGCTCCTCATAGCTTGGAACAGACACTATTAGTGCTTCCCTGTTGAGAAACATATTTAAAGCCAAAACACCCAGAATTATAACCTCTGTGCCAATATTGAACTCAGGAACTATAGTGTGCAGCAAACTATTTTCATCTCACTTATTCTCAAATGTTTCAGGGACATATATCTTCAGTGTCTGCAAATAAAACATAGTATTGACAACAAACTTGTTAGAGCGTTAATATCTAGTTACAGAGCAGGACTGTTAAATACACAAATGGTGGTGCTGCTATGGCATTAATAACTTCCCTTCTGCAAATGATGTTCAAGCAGAGTTTAGGTTGGGCAAAGAATGCACAAATCAATGAATCAAATTCTCTTATCCTCTTTAACTCTCTTTATGGGCCTTCAAGGCCCAAGACTTGTTTATAAATGACTAATTAGTAAAGGCTTGGAATTGTAGTCCCTGAACGCCGACAGCTCATTACCAAATTCAAAAAATTTGACCGTTAGGAAAGATCATGCCACCGTTTTTCCTATAGGCCTTCCATCTGAGGAAGAGAAACGTTCTTTCTCTTTTCCTTCTGAGTAAACGCAGAAAGAAAGTCCAAGAAAATGGTGAGGGCAGAACCAAAACAAACCCCACAAGATTCAAAGCAAGCAATTCCGATTGAAAATAGCCAAAAAGTTGATACCCGGTTTAGTCCCAGGTTCAAATCCGTGGCAGCCATGGCTGGATGGGACGAGGAAGCCCTTCTCGTTGCTAGTCTCATCGTCGAAGACACCCCTGATCGACAATCCAAACACAAGAAACGCTCCGATTTGGTTTTCAAGACTCCACCTTCCACCACTTCAAGAAGGTAATTTATAATCCCAAAATTTTTTTAGGCTTTTATTGTTTCTTTTTATTTGGTTTTTTTTTTAATTTATTTCTTCATGGTTTTGATTTTCAGGAAACGTAGGGCTCAGAGAAGGAGCCCTGTTTCAACTCCTATTGCTCCTTTAAACCTCGATGAGGAAGGAACTTCAAAACAAGGTAATTCATTTTCTGTTTGCTTCTTGGAATTCTTTTGTTTGCCGAGAAAAGTAAAAGGAGGAAAGAAAATTGATTTTTATTTCATAATAATGTTGCCTAGAGAGTGGGAAACAGTCAATGGAACAAAGAATCAATGTTAATGAGGAGAAGAAATCAGAAGTAAACGAACCAACCCAACAGGCCCCTGGTGTTTCTTGCTCCAACCCAGCTCCTCAGTATATGGATAAACTTAGAGACGAGCTTTCTTGTGCAGTAAGTCATTAGTTTTTGCCTATATTCGTTAACAGATTCAGCTTTGACTGATTGATCAAGCTAATGGATTATTTTTCTTTTTCTTCTAATGTGGCATTATTTGCTTGGTAGATTTGTTTGGAGATCTGCTTTGAACCAAGTACCACTCCTTGTGGACACAGGTACAGAAGCCAATCACATATTCAATTCAACAAAACTAAAATTTGTTACCTTGAGTAGTTTTTTGTAATTGATCTGTCACTTTAGTGAAACCCTTTTCTCTTTCATTGTAGTTTCTGTAAGAAATGTCTGAGATCAGCTGCAGATAAATGTGGGAAGAAATGCCCAAAGTGCAGGCAGCTAATAAGGTAAAACCAACCGCAGCTGTAAATTAACTGATTGACATCGTTGTAATGAACTTCTGCACTAACACAGTTCTTGTTTGAATATGTAGCAATGGAAGATCTTGCACTGTGAACACAGTTCTTTGGAATACAATACAGCTTTTGTTTCCCCAAGAGGTTGAAGCAAGGAAGGCTGCGGGTGCCTTAAATAGCCGGGAAGTTGAGCGTCAAAGTCCAGAGAGTGGAAGTCGTAGTACCAGAAGGACTCGTAGTACCACAGATGCAAGTATGAGGCGAAGAGGGGTGATGAGCCAAGATGAGGATGCTGCATTGGCTTTAAGGCTGCAGAGAGAGGATCTTTCACGGTTAGTAAGCACGAGGAGAAGAAGAGAGATGCCAAGCCAAGATGTGGATGCTGCATTAGCTTTAAGGTTGCAAAGGGAAGAATTCATGGAGTCTTTTAGAGGGACTCATCAGCAATCAAGAACCCCTCTTTCCTTAGCTAGAGCAAATTTGAGAGCAATGGCATCTAGAGCCATTAACCTTCGCATCAGAGACCGGCCAGTATAACCTTTCAAAGCCACCAACACAAAAAATCGTGTCAACTGTTACACGTTACAACACAAAAGGTTGTAACCTTTGTAGTCCGCTAGTTCCGAGTTCTTTGCTCTCAGATTTTGTTTTTTTTTTCTGCTAGAAACTTCCTCTGCAAACAGTCTATGTATGTTCCCTGCTAGAAAAGGTTTTCTGCAACTCATTTTCTGGTTAATTGTGTCTTCTTCAAGCTAAAATTGAAAACCCAAAATTTGGTCCAAGCAATTTGGTTTATTAGAGATATCAATTATATAACAACAATCTTCACTACTATTTTATAGTTCATATGCATCCATGTTAATTATTTATTTCAACATACAACACATAAAAGTATAAATGCTGGATTTTGGTGTGAGGTAAGAGAAAATGCCAACTTTAAATTTTCCATTACGAGCTAAAAATTTGTGCAAGTACAATAAAAGAATTAAGACTTTTTTTTAGAATACAAATTCAAGTTTAAAAAATATAAGCGTTTCAATTAAATAATTCGATATTATTTAGAGATTTTTTTTGTTATTTAAACCAAATTTAATTGACACTCTATTTCATGGAACCGTTTTAATTGATAGAAATCTGTCAACAGTTTCAAATAATTCCAATATCCAAACAGGTCTTAACCCTTTTCTTCCTAACAGGTCCATTGTACAGTGTCCCACAACTCAAAGGTCAGTACGTATCAAGCACATGAAGGTGGAGACGTATCAAATGTTTCAAACCACTTCTGTGTTCAACTGATTTAATTCCAGAAAATTTACAAACACAGCATGGTAGCCCATCTTCCCTTACACCTGAGGTGTGTCTCCCTCTTCTTACTGCATCAATGGCTTCACTAAGTTCTGCCTATACCTACATACTCAGAATTTATAACTCATCAAAAGTGACTAAAAAGCATTATCCTGGAAGGGAAGCTGCTGCTGTAGGGAACGTGTACCTGTCCGTTGGCAAACATTAGAAATAGAGATAACAGTGTATGAACATTATGTGGGGAAGTTCTGCTCCTTTAAAGCAATCTAAATGAGAATTTGAGGCCACTTTTATATAATAAATTCTTTGGGAACTGAAACAGTGTTACTCCCTGTTCAATACTTTATTAGGAACTTTGATATACGGCTCCTCATAGCTCAGAACAGACACTATCAGTGCAAATAAAACATAGTATTGACAACAAACTTGTTAGAGTGAGTTAATATTTAGTTACCGAACAGGATTGTTACTCAGCATTGGTTAAGTACACAAATGGTAGTCCTGGTAGCTCTCTTCCCTTTCCTAGGACATGCAACTATGATTAGCATATTTGTCATTGTTCAGCTGCCTTCTTAACAATGCCACACCACTGTTTGGAATGTGACACTGAACTACAATTTAGTTCAGTTTTGGCCTAATAAAGAATACTACCTAGCAAAACTTTGAACTTCGACAATCATGCAACTGTTTAAAAACTTCCCTCCATTGATATGCTGGAAAATGCCTTCAATTACATATCTCAATTTTGATGCAACACCATATTTTAATTCTGCTACGAACACATATCACAAATGTATAGCACAATGGCACCACCAAGTACAACAAGGAGATATCAATGTATACAAATGAGTTCTAGGTACCAGCTCCAATAGTGGGCTCGACAATGTCCAGATCACCAGCTTGAAGTTGCCCAAACCTGCAATAGAGCTCCCACAAACCAAACGGAAAATTTACCTGTTACTTTTACCATCAATAGACTGAATTTGGTCGAAATAAGAATATATTCCTATCTCTCTGGTCTAGCTTTGGCACCTTACAAAATGTTTTACGCCATGGGTGCCGTTGGGATCCTTTCCTTTGCATTGAGTAGCTTACAGGTTTGGATAGAAGCACCGCGGTTTAGAAGAAGACGTTATTGGCACGGACACTAAGAGAACTGGCATTTGAAGCTGCCACATGATTGACGACAAGTCAGATTGGAGTTTCACTCAAACCCCTTCTCTTGTTTTTGCAGATGAGCCCTTTTTCGTTGTGATTGTAAACGGCAGTGCCCTTTTTATGTGGCTGTCCCCTTGTTGATTCTAGACAGTCATGATTCAAAAGCATTTTGTTTTGAGGCCATTCTGATCATGTTGTTGGCTTTTCGATTGGAATGAAAGGGATTCGTTTTTGTAGCATTTTCTATTGATTAATTGTTATGAATCTTTTCACCATTATGTTTTTTGGAAAGTGAAATTGCAGTTGTATAAAAGTAAAAGATTACATGTACATCGAGTTGCTGAAAATCAGCTCTAAACCTAAAGTCCTAATAAGCCTGAGCATATAATTTCAGACCTCAAAACCTAAGTTACTTAAAAAATTAAGTCGGAAAAGGGTATAATTACCATTGCCCAAAGTTCAAAAAAAATCCATCAACAGAAAAAAAAATACAAATTCAAACCCTAAAGTATTAGCAACACCATAAAAAAAAACTCTATACATCAGGCAAACCATGGTCCGTAACTAAAATGTATTGATCAGCAACTAAGAACTCGTTAATGTTTGGGGCATCTGAAAGTTGCTGCTCCTGCTTATGCATGTTCAAAGGACCATGAATGCTTGGGGCATCTGAAAATTGCTGCTCCTGCTGATGCATGTTCAAAGGACCATGGATGTTTGGGGCACCTGAAAATTGCTGCTGCTGCTGATCCATGTTCAAAGAATCAGGGATGTTTGGGGCACCTGAAAATTGCTGCTGCTGATGCATGTTCAAAGGATCATGGATGTTTGGAGCACTTGAAAATTGCTGTTGCTGCTGATGCATGTTCGAAGGATCAAGGATGTATGGGGCACCTGAAAATTGCTGCTGATGCATATTCAAAGGATCATGGATGTTTGGGACACTTGAAAATTGCTGCTGCTGATGCATGTTCGAAGGATTATGGATGCTTGGGGCACCTGAAAATTGCTGTTGCTGCTGATGCATGTTCAAAGGATCATGGCCCTCAGAATGTTGGAACTGAGGAGGAGGAATTGTTGCTATTGGTGCAACTGTTGTTATAATATTACCATAAACAGACACATCCTGCCGAGGAAACATTGTAAAGTGATATTCCAGCATAGGATGTAAAGATTCAGGAAAACTTGCAAATCCAGAAGTTGAATCATCATATGGATTGTAAAGAGGCATTGAACAAATTTGTTGTGGCAGCAGCAAATTGAAATCCTGAACTTGAACCTGTTCAGTTTGAGGTGGAAGGATATTCCCATATTCTTGCTTCAGAATTTCTGTTCGAGCAGCTGGAATTTCAGTTTGAGGTGGAGGGATATTCCCATATTGTTGCCCCAGGATTTCAGCTTGAGCTGCTGGAATTTCAATTTGAAGTGGAAGGATATTCTCATATTGTTGCTCCAGGATTTCAGTTTGAGCTGCTGTAATTGCATAATTTTCTTCCTCCTGTTTTTGATCAGTAGCCTGTCGAGGAGCTCCAACTTTGGTATCGTTCCTATTATGAAGTCTGCACAATACCCAATCATCAAGCCGCATATCATCTTTTCCAGCTCTTTGTCTTGCCGGAGGATTGCTTAAAACGTATTCATGCATTATCCAGTTGGTCTTCTCACCCTTGGGTGGTTTCCCGTAGTAGTAAACTAATGTCTTCTTAAACCCTACAATATTTCCTTTAAACATGACAGACGTATCTGATCCAGTGGCCTTCCAGAAACCATCACCAGCTGTTCGACTTGGTCTAGAACCATTGACATATTTACGATCTCTGGGTGTGAAAAAATACCATTCAGACTCTTTTTTGGACAACGCATTATCAGCCTGTGTTAGATCATCAGGACTGTACTTGTAGAGCTCAACCTCCTTGATCCTATTGGGTGGCAATGGTTTGTTGCAGACTCTCCTCCGCAAATAATGAACAATAAGTTCATCATCCCGTGGCTTGAAGCAATAACCAGGAGGCAAAGAATCCAAGAAATCTTCCGCATTGATGAAAACAGGAAGGTTTGGAGTCGGTTTAGCTTCTTTCATGGCAGGACTCTGACTCTCTTACAATGAAGAAAAAAAATAGAGGAATAGTTTTAATTTATCTCTGATTACCTCTATAATAATATAATAATATATATATATATATGTGTAATTATAATCATAATTTTTGTTGAAGTAGAAAAAGTTTTACAGTTGTGGTTGAATTCAACTAGCTTATAATCAAATCCTCCTAATCCAGTTAGTATACGAAGCCTAATACGACCCAGAGTAGGATGAACAATCGGAATCTTTTCCTTGTTCTAAGTCTACAGTGAACAATTTTTTCACCAAATATTTATTTATTTATTTATTTATTGTCAGGTTACGCATTCAAATATTCGATTTAAAAAATTTTTTTCAAATAAAAAATTCAAGATTTGTGTACAAAATTAATAAAATATTCAAGATAAAACAATAACTCATTGTTACCTTAAGTTTTGTTGTCGCTATAGTAGTATCAACTTTAAAATATTAAAAACATTATTATGTAAATCAATATGATAATAAATAATTTTTATTTTTATTTTTTTATTTCGCATAACATCTTGTAATTTCTTTCTATTATTTAGAACCTCGTGAATTATTTTTTTTAATTAGCATGTTGATTTTGTTCTTATAAAAAATTAAATTGTTAATTTTATTTTAAAAATTTATAAAAATATTGTTAAATATTAAGAATTTTATTATATAAAAATCAACATATTAATTTTTACGAAAATCGAAGTTATCTTAGGACATGATGTAAGTGGAATTTATCTTGTAATAATTATTGGATTAATTGTGTTGGGCTTAACGAATAACACAATAAATAAAATTAGTTGGAGATAAACTCATAAGGTAAACAAAATTTGGGGGCAAAATTTAGAAATTCAGAGGTAGAAAAACACCATCTGAAACAGTGGGTGAAGTATATAATAACATTTTATTAAGAAAAGAAGAAAGGAAATGCGTCCCCATCAAAGCTTGAACAGAAAAAAGTGTTCCAAACTTTGTTGTGCCATTTTGCTCAACTTGATATTTTCAACATGCTGGCAAGGATGCCAAGGCTTTCCTCTAATGGAAAACTTGGCAACTCTAAACTCCACCAGACTTTGCAAACATATATATGGCAATGCCTATGTGATAGGGTGGCTGGCTGGCTGATCCACCTGAACTGGTGGAGGCTTGAGTCTTGGCTTGTGGATTGTGCTTGTAGCCATGGACTTTCCATCCTCCACAATTCAAGTCTCTCCCTCAAATGTGCTTCCAATATTGGGGCATATCAACCCGAGGTTGCTTCTTAATTACTTGAACATGTCAACACCAAGAAACAGAAAAACCCAATCCATTTCTTGTGCTTCAGCCTCCCCATGGTTCCTGATTCTCTGAGGACAGAACCAGAACCTGGCTGAGGCAAACTTTGTAATGCGAGGATGCCCGGGAATTTCTATCGACTTGCATTTGGTATTTATACTGGAAATCAGGAGCTCTCGACTCCCTCTCTCGCTGAAACCCGACAAGGAGACTGAAATAAATCATTGTCTTGTCAACAATGACATAGACATTGGGCAAAACAAAAACAACTAGGCATTGGTAAGCAAACAAGACTTTTGCCTATGATCAGGATAATGTATTGGAGTTTAACTACTTGTCTGCCTACCATAATATTGCCAGGATCAGTATGGTCACAATGTGCTGTCATTAATTGCATGTCCTTATCCTTAATCAATCACCCATTACCCAAAATGGTTTACAGATTAGATATCATCTGCTCTTTGTACAATTTGTGAAGCCAAGATTCAAAAATGTTTCGATGACCTTTTCCAATTTTCCCCATCTGCTGATCAGACAAAAAAAGTATTTCAAGGTACACTGATGATGTAAGTTAAAATACACAAAGAACAGATTTGTTTGCCACAAGTTTGATATTTTCAAGGTAAAGTTGCCATTGCTATACTGTAAATAGAGAAGCAGTGTGCTCCATTGAATAAAACTCTATTCACGAGAAATAGTACATTTTAATTCACAGGAAAAAAAAATGTTACTGACAACATCCCAATGTGGTGTGCAGCACTCAAAAGAAGTAATCTCATCTCATATCTCACTAATCTACTATCATAAAAAGTTCTCTATCTTACAAAAAGAACAGAACAGGATATGGGATAAACTTGGAAACTGCAGTACAAGCCAGCTGCTGGATTAGCAAGAAAGAACAAATGCAATATTTTATCCCGATCCTGTGCACAGCAACCATGCACCATTCTCTGTTAAACCGAATAGCAGAAAATGTTGCTGCTGGGTGATGCTCAGCCACAAGTCTCTTTTCAACATTTGAAACCTCCCACTTAGTAAGAGAACTCATGTCCTCGAAATGAGATGTACTTCTTAACCCAGATGGCAATGTCCTCAGCACAGGCCTGTGCCTCAGGGGTCTTTAGAAGAATGTCAAGGGTTGCAAATTCGTGAACTGCATCCTTGTATTCAAGAACAGGCGCATCAACATTTACCTTCCGAAGTGCCTCTGAGTAAGCAATAGCTCGGTCTCTCATCCAGTCATGTTCTGCTACAACTGTCAGTGTTGGGGGCATGAGCTTCAGAGGTGGGCCCCTGTCTGGGATGAGTGGATTGGCAGCTGGGTGATCCAGGCTGAACTCTTCCTCAGGAAGAAAGAGTTTCCAGGCAAGTATGCACATTGCTTTGTCATAGAAGTAGGAGTTTGCCAACTTTATTTCAGACCGTGTGGGAGCATTTCCAATGAAGAATGGGTACATTAGGACCTGTGCTACAACCTTGACAGGGTCCAGAAGCCTGCCTGCCTCAACAGCTTTACGAGCCACATAATCTGCAATGTTTGCCCCACAACTCACCCCAAGTAGAACACATCTGCTTCAACAATATCACAATTTAAGATAAGGTAAAATGGCAATGTGAAACTTTTACAAAATAGAAGATAAGGATCCATAAACTAGCGAAAAAGTACTAAGAAGCAGCAATCTTCCAGGTTAACAATTAAACATAATTTGCCAGAATTTATCTCATCCAAAAATCAGTATGAATTTGAACTTGGCCTCCTTCATATAGATTCTTCCTTGACCTCAATTGTACCTCATTCAAACTGTGATTTCCAGGTTGACTCAATATTCCTTGCATGCTTTGATTCAACAAGACAACTATATACTCAACTAACACCAGAGATTATGATCCAGAAGTTTTATAGATCATACTAAAGACACAACAGAAAACACAATACAACCAACAAGACAAACTCAAACTCTTGACCACATACTCTATTAAACACCTTTGAACATAACATGTGAAACGAAAGTTGCTGCATGATACAACATACATTAGAAAACATTGGGCATAAGTTGCTAAACAACAAGCATTAAAATCATTTATAAGCCAGCTTAGGTGTATGAATCTGCTCACAAGTCAAAAAGTCTCAATGCATGAAAAGTATGAGAGGATAAAAAAAAACATGAAAGTCAAGTAGACATCATAATTACTAATGACAGATGTCCACAGGACAGGCAATTCAGCAATCAGCACCCAACCTAATGGAAGAAATAAATCCAGACAAAATCTAATAGTTGATTCTTAAAGTATACATTCTCTTTCTGATACTATGGTTAAACCAATAGCACTAAGGACACCCCTCAGACAAAATACAGCAAGAAAATAAGCCAACTTGCTGCAAGGGAATATAGAAACATTTTATTTATCCTCAACAGTATAGAAAATGATGAATGCATGCTTTTCATGTGTTACCAAATAGTTAAAGTTTGGCTAAACTAATGTAAATTAGCTTAATAAACACCTTAAAAAAAAATTCATTACTTTCATTTAAAAAGCAATCTTCAGGGGCAAAAATGATTTTAATTTTGACTGTCTAAGGGGTCATTAAGGGACCTCCAATGCCACAAATGTCAATCAAAACTACCAAAACAAGTAGGCAAATTCTAGAACCAAGGGCCAGAATGAACAAAATGTCTATGTCATGGACATCTATGGCAATTAAATGTGAAACAGAAATATAAGGAAGAGAAGTGCTTGATACTACACACACTCAAAACTCTATACAGAAAACACAAACAAAATTGAAAATTGAATTGAACTGTATTCGATGAAGAGGAGGCGGTGGTGCACAAAAGACTATAACTTTCCAGGAATTTTCAAATTGAGAGATTGAATCCTATATTAGAATACAGAAGGACCACTTCCAAAGCCTCTACCACCAGAAAGAGAACTTAGATTTGACAGACTTTGGATGATGAAGATTTATTGCACAGTTATACAAGTCAGATCAGAGTATGATCACAAGTTATCCACACTAATTTACTTTCAAAAGTTTCATAACCAAAACCTCATTCACAAGTTGCTATTCTAGCAATATCTATCTAATTAAATCATGCAAATTCAAGCTTACAAGCTACATTGCCCTAATCAAGATGCACTTCCTACTTGCCAACCATCTCAACAAAATAAAAACAGAGGCAAGGAATGCATATCAAATTTACACCCAATCAATTGCAACAAATATAAAACCATTGAAGATTAAAATTTTTACCTACTTTGCATCTAATGAAACTGATGAATTTAAGCTTAAAAAGCCAAACTTTCCTGATCAAATTGCAGTTCCTAACCCCTAGCCTTAACCTAATCAATCAATTAACCGTACTACAACCAATGCTCATCAACATTTCCAGTCAAAAGCACATAAATCACAATGAATCTAACAACAAGAACAAACACAATCAGAGATCAAGACATCTCATTCATGCCGGGATCAAATTACACTTCCTAACTAACTCCTACCCTTCAAACCAAATCAATCAATAACAAAAACAAATATAACCAAGATCAAAACTTTATATAGGAAGAAAGGAATAGCAACCTTGACGGATCTCCATGAGCCGCCAACCACGGCTCAACCATAGAAGCCCCAAACGCATCCACAATATGTCTCTGAACTTCAGCCTTCTTAAACTCAGCTCCAACCCCACGCGCCCCACTCCCCATCGACTTACTACACTCTGCTAAATTCGCTTGCTTCCCTAACCAATTCAACACCTTCAATCCATCCTCGAATGCAGCCGGATACCTATTCTCCGGCGCCAACCTATAACCAACCGCCACAACTATAACATCACACAATTTCGCTATCCTCCGACAGAAAAAGTCGTTAGCAACCGAATCATTGCTCCCACTCACCCAACCACCGCCATGAAACTGTAACATTATTGGTAATTTTCGACAGTTTTGAGGTAATGGTGAATAGCCTCGATAAACATTATTGTCGGATCTTAAATTTAACCCTTCAAAACTGCTTCTTCTCGGATCATTTCTAGGGGCTCCGATATTAGGCGGGCCATAACTATTTCTTCGGTGATTAAGGGAATTTGGGTCGTCTTGTTGGGACGATCTGGGCTTGGATTTCGGCTCGGGTTGTTCGGGAGGGGAAAGGGACGATTCGGGGAGGAAGATCCGAATAGTAAGGGAAGTGAAAGGGTCGATGTGGATGTCTTTGGTGGCGACGCCGTCGGTGAAACAAGGGTTGGGGGCGGAAACGGATTCCTCAGGTCGGGTGGTGACGCCGTATGGATTGGAGGATTCGTCGAGAGGTGTTTGGATCCGGTTCTGCAAACGGTGCTTCAAGAGGAACTTGAAGAATACACTGTATAATTTTACAGCTACGCTTGGCATTTCCCTTTCCTTTTTTTTTTATCTTTTTCTGTTGGAAAAAAAAACGAATTCTGGGTTTTGATTTCTCTAGGTTTTTCTTGATGGGTTTGCAGAGACCGGAGATTAAGATGAAGTTTCTCCCTTTTTTTTCCTCTCTCTTCTCAATTCTGAGTCTGGGTTTTTTTTTTTTTTTGGGTTTTTTAAGGTTGAAGTAAATTCATGGTTTTGAAGGGGGGAAAATTTGAAAGATCTAATTTTGATTTGAAATTTCACATGGGAATTGGGTGATCAGGGTTTTCAAACCTGGGGAAGTTTTGCTTGAAATCTGATGTTGATCCTTCAATGGCAAATTAGATAGAAGAACAGAAAATAAAGAAAGAAAGAAACACGAGGAAAGGGAAGAAGGGGCCCTTAGGTGGGATGATGTGGTTACATGCAACCACAGCCAGCAGCAACTTTATTAAGCTGTTTTTTCTTTTTCTTTTTCTTTTTTTATTTATTTGTTGATGACAGGCTGGTATACTCTAAGATGATTTCAGTGAAATCAAACGAGCAAGCTGTACCCTGAGGACAAACTTGCCCTTAGAAGTGGGAGGTACAACAATTAGAAGGATGGATTTGGAAAGTAATGTTTGGATTTGGGGTGTGGCAAATAATTGCCAAGGTGATAAGTCTTCTTGGGAAATGTTATTATTTGAAGTTGCATCATTGTGTTAAATGAGTAGGACTCTTAGGAGGGAAAGTAATTAAACTCTAAGTCCTCCATCATTGGGCAGCAGGCTTAATTGAAAAGGTTTTTATTTGACTCATTCTGGGTATTTATAGATTTTTAATATTATAAAATAATATAAAAATAAATATTTTTAAAATTTTTTAATTTTAAATTTATTTGTTGATAATATGATAATATTTAATTAATTAATTAATTAATTATATGAAATCTGTGCTGGTCTATTTGATATCATAACCAGTATATGGAGCAAATTTATGCGCTAGTTAAGATTTTTATATTTCAGAAATAACAAAAAAATCTTTTGAAATGTTTGGATTGACATCAACTATTCAACTTGAAGACAAAGTCCAGGAATCAATGGCAAGTTCAAATTTGGAGTTATTGAAACCCATTAAAGAAGAGAAGAATGCTTTAAAATAAACACAAGATACCTAAACCGTTAGCCAAAACTTCAGTAGGTGGTTTCCCAAAATCATTCTGATTCAAAATGTTTATATTCAAAATGCTGTGAATACAATATCTAGAACAACTTTTCAAACTTAATCCACTGGTTTCAAAATCATTCACGTCTGATATGAGATGAGATATCCCAACTTAATCCACTGATTTCAAAATCATTCACGTCTGATATGAGATATCCCGACAACTATGAGTATTCAACAATATACTCACAACAGTGGTCCAAATAAAAGAAAGAGATAGAATTGGAATTCATGCTTTCTTGCCACCCTTAAAAGATTATGAATGGAAAAAGATGTCTACTTTACAAGCCAAACTCATTTGTTTTTTTGTTTTTTTGTCCCCAATCCATTATATACAAGCATATATGAGCAAAAGGAGCTCAGATTTACCCCACATAAGCAGCAATCTTGATGAACCTGTGTGACATCAAAATCTAGCAAACCAAATGTTCAGACGGTGAACAGTTGATACAAATAATAAAAACTCAGCTTCATCATCTTGCTTCCCAAAATCACCATGTCCACCAACCTATACGGTTTGCATACAGACCTTGAAATGAAAACCATCAGCAACTACAATGGCAATCTCTTGTCCTAGCCTGATGGCTTCCGAGTAGTTATTTTTGGGGAGACAAGCACAGGTTCATTGCTTGCAGCTTTCATTGCAGCAATCTCTTCTAATCGTTTCCATGTGGCTTCACGTTTTGATTTAACCTCATTTTCCCGTGCTTCGTCTTCCTGAAACTTTTGCAAGCACTCCTCAAAAAGCTCAGGGTCAGAGTCGGAGAAAATCTTGCGGACATTTAGAGTCAAGCTCTGAACTGCCTGGTTCCAGTGGTTTCTTGCATTCTTTTCCAAGGAAGCGAAGATAATTGGAAGTATAACTTTCCGATTCTGTTTTATTAGATTCTCAATGTGATCATTGTTCCATAAGAACAAAGCCCTCTCTGCCACCTATAAACAAAGTATCGAAGATTTTAAAGACAGAGAAAAAAAGACTGCAAGAAAATAAGCACATCATCTTTAATCATTGAAAATGATATCTCTGCACAATAATGTAAGTGTGTATATTCATTGCTAGCATAACTGACTCGATGCAGCATCACCTCATGACTACAACTATTATTAAGAAATTTTAAACTAGCATCAACATCTAGACAAATAGTAAAGCCTTTCATTTATATAAAAACTGACCACCATGGAGATATCCTCCCAATAGCTATAAACAAACTGAAACAGAAATCCATCCTCTTGCCAGCGCATGTTGGGCAAACCAACTAAATTAAAGAGGCTATCAACCAAATCTACAGATTTTTATTTGTATGCTAATACTCTACAAGTAAATTTCCTAAACATAAATGAATCTTGTAGCCCTCGGTATCTGAAAGTAATGTGATGCAGAGATTTTCTAATAGGGAACACCTCTTTATCACAAACCCTATGACATCATTTAACAACTGCATGTTAATACCATATGATAAATTTGCGAAGAGAGTCCATTTCATCAAACACAAATCATTATATCAATCCAGATTCTTAGTTATTCGTGATAATCTCAGTTTCATCACTTACAATGAAGTCCTAAATAGAGAATGATGACACAATATTAACCATTTAGGCAATCAAATCTAGTGGGAAAAGGCATGGTTTGTTTTCATTATTGTCACTGCAAATCTAATTATTTCAATTACAACTTTATGAAGATTTAACTCTTTCCCTGGTGAAGAGTGACCTTTTCTTTTTTGAAAGGTCTTGTTATTACATCCTTCAGTTAGTCAACATCAACAGGACACAGCTTTGTCATAACAGGTCAGTTGTGGAACAACTGATTCCTTTTAGTTGGTTAATAGTAAGTGGAATTGGGACCTGTATTTTTCTGCGTGTCCAAATACATCCAAATTCCTTTGATTAGATGTTGGTCTGAGTACCTAAGTTTCAAGTTATTTGCTTAACCCAACTACACATTTCTATCTCTCCTCTCTTTATGAACAGAATGAAATTGTTGAAGAAGATTAAGCAGTGCACATCAATAAAGTTCCAACCTCAATATTGGATGTAAACTTTCTGAGGCAGAGTCCAGACAGGTAAACACCAGTTTGAAAGTCAAGAAATATAATCCAATGAGATGAAGAGTCTACTTTTATATGGTTAAAAGCAGTCGACAATTACAGTCTTAGAACTGTCTCAGTAGAAATAGATCACAACTGATTTTCTTGGATCTGATACTTCAACATTTAATCTCACTAATATGCATTTACGTAACCACCTTAAGCCCACCTCAGGTTACTCTTTTAGATATTCAGAAACAATGATGGTATAGTACATCAGCAAAACAAGATTTTACCATTCTACTGGGCAAAGGGAGAATCACAATAAAGAAAGGAACAGGGCAAGCAAGAAAAAATATTCATGTCAACTTGTGGCTTTTGCTTAATTTTAACGAAGCCAATTCATCTAAACCATCAAAGCTTTCTCTTGTTTATTCAATTTGATAAAGAAAATCATGTCAACTCGTTGTTCTTGCTTTTAATAAAGCCACTTCATCTAAACCATTAAAGCTTTCTCTCTTTTTTTAAAGTTACTTCACTAGTTTTGTTTTGTTAAGGGACTTTCATAAAGAATAGAAAGAGAGGAAAGTTGCAAGTAGTGAACTAACGAAATCCCTACCTGAAAATGCGAACTACTCAAGCAACGGCCTATCTGACGGAATAAGGGTACCATGCAGCGTTGAAACTCAGGAGGTTGTGTGGCTTCTAAAACTTCCTCCAGTTCACCCAAGAACATGACTTCTTTTGAGCTATTTGTAATTGGCCAATACTTTAGCAAGCCTCGTATAACAGTATCAGCAAGCTTGCAGTCCTTCTCCACAAATTGAGTGATGCAGTAAGATAGCTGCTGGTGGTACATAGGTATGCACTTTGGTTTGTGAAGCGGTATCAATGCACGAACAAGAAAGAGCTTATGTTCTTCCTTCAGTGGCAAAGCAAACCCATTGATTATACTTCCCAAAATTTCTAATAGCTCTGCAATTCCGTTGTGTTTTTCAGTTTCAAAAATAAAGCGGTAAAAGATGTTGTTGATTGCTTTCCTGATGAATGGACGATGGACCATAAATTTTCCATAGATGCGATGCAGAACAGTTTTCAGATACTCCCTTTCTCTGGGGTCCTCTGAATCAAAAAGATCTAACAGCCTTAGAACAAAAGAGTGATCAATATACCGCTTGGCCAATTTTGCATCTGTCTCAGGTGATGCCACAAACCTCAAGAGAAATTCATAAACAACTTGCAAATGAGGCCATGCAGGGTCCATTGAGGGCTCCTCCTCTTCCAAATCAAATGCTTCCAAAACTTTGTTCTCACGGGGCGGAGAAGTAAGTGCTCTAAACAAATTGACAGACACCATCTTTACAATTTCTTGCATCACAATCTCCGAAAATTTCCCACTGGCAGATGAAACATAATCCACGAGCTCTAGTAAAGTTTGCCGCTTGATATCCTTCTCTTTGAAGTTTTTGGTTGGGTCAGTGAAGTCAAACACAATGCAACACAAGTTCAGTTTTCTGATGAACAAGTTCTGCTTCTCAGAATTTGGAACATCTCTAAAACTGGGCAATGCCTCAAAAGAAGCAAACATATTCCCATTCAGCTTTGCATTCACCACTTGAGAAATCTTATTGCCTGGATTCAGCCCTATATTTGGAGTAGAATTAAATCCAGAAAAGGCTGCACCACTTGCGTTTGCATATCGGGTACTTGCTAGATCGCTGTTTCTTGAACTGGTAGAAGCATTTGATGAAGAGGTAGAGGTTCCTCCTCCTCCATCACGATTGTCACTGGACTTAGATGGTTTCCGTGGGAGCCTATTAAGTATTTGTTTGATCATTGTAACTTAGATGGAGAATCTCTTTTTATGCACTTAACAACCGGATATTAAAAGAAAGCCCTTCAAAGCAAATGCACCATCAAGGATGTAGAAAAGAGATATCAGCCCAGCAAGGAAAACTTAGTTGCACAAGACTGTCAACTCATAAATCGAAAGCCACCGATAAGGCTAACACACAAATAAATGTGCAACTCCATCCTCAATAAGATGAGTTATTACTCATTCCAACAGAGAAAATTCCTTGTTTACTTGAACAGCAACATCCAACCCACTTCATATGTTGAAAAAAATCTAAAACACAGAAGACAAAATCCAAGCTAGAGTACATCAATCAACTTATAACAAAAACCCCCAATTATGTATAGCTAACCTTAATATACTTCATCTTCTTTTCTCCTTTTGAGTGGCAAAGCATGCATCATTTTTTGACTTGTATCAAAAAAAAAAACCCCATGTGCCTAAACCAATCAAAAAATAAACAAATACCCAATTATTATCACCAACCAAACCATAAAATTCAGCTCCAAAATATTTGATTTTCTAGCTAAATTACTCAAAAAAGGAAAGGGATACGGAATATTCACCTTTTGTCTCCTTGGCTCTAATTTTCTTCAGCTTCCAAAGATTAACAAAAGCATTCTACCAGATCAAAAGGTAACAAGATCTGGGTTTGATCTTAAGAACCCAACCAGCATTTTCCACCAAAAGCGACCCTACAAAATTATCCAAAAGGGACATAAGCCAAACGAAAAAACAAAACTTGTAACTGACATTAAGAAAGAAAGAGAGGTTTGGTCCAAAACCAAGAAAACAAGTGAAATCTATCACTTACAAAAGAGATAGTTGAGCTACTCCATTCTTTCTCAAAGGACACAGAGAGAGAGAGAGAGAGAGAGAGTTAGAATCTACAGAAATATAATGGATTTAGGAAAGAACATCATCATCATCAATCAACCTTCGGTTGTTGTTGATGTTTTGTTTTTTCTTTAAGTAAATAATTGTTGTAATAAATCCCACTTCTCCTCTATTTTTTTTTTCCTTTTTCTTTGTAAAGATTTGATCTTTTCTAAACTTTCCCAGCAAAATTTCATTTCAACCTCAAAGCTCAGACTTTTTCACTTTTGATTTTCTCCAGATGAAGATGGAATCCAATTGACCAAATCACCCCTCGACCTTTTCCAAAAACCCACCTTTTTTGCTTTCGGAGAGAATGAGGAGCAGCTTAAAATGGGAAAACCGTCAACAACTTCCTTGAGGTGGTGACCCTCACGCACCCACTTGAATGCGAGTGGGATTTTTCAAGATTTGACAGATCCATGTCACAGCCTGTTGTCATCCCAAAGCTCCATAGATTACATCTCAACATCCCCGCGTTGGCACAGTTTCCCGTTATGGTAGGGCATTCGATCCCACGTGCTTCCTTGGCGCGTGAAGTAAAAACAATACCAGTTGAACTTGAACCTTAAAAGGAAAATTGTTTTCCTTGAATTTCAAGTCTTTTTTTTTTGTTAATTATATATCTTTATGAGCTGTTAAAATCATTTGAAGCTTGCATTGTAATCATATGCTTCCTTCCTATTTGTTTTATGATAAGTTTTTCAATGTTTTCTCATCACCTTCCATTTCAATACAAAGAAATTCTTTATTCCTTTTTCATTAACCAAGAAAAAATTTTACGAAGATATTGGTTAATTAAATCAGTAAATGTTTTTGACTTATACCAAATATTTGTAATCAAATTGAACATAATTATAACAGTTTTGTACTATTGTAATATTTATATTATGATTTAAATATTTAAAAAAATTTATATCATAACTTTCATTTATTACATTCAACTGAGTTCTTAAATTTTAATTTAAATCCAAACAAGCTCTTAATCTTAACAAAAATTTAATTACCATTAAATCAATACTAACCTGACTTTTTTTACCAATGTGACATATCGTTTAAATCACATAACAACTTATGTGAATCGAAATCACCATATCAACTGATCAAGTTATATGTCATATGAATAAAAAAAATTAAACCAATTGACATTGAATTGACGATGATTAAATTTTCATCAAAATTAAAAGTTTATTTAAATTTAAATCAAAATTTAAAAATTTATTTGAACAGAATAAAAGATGAAATGTTGAATTGAATAAATACCCCAGAAGATTTATTATATTTATGCCCATAATTATCAATATATATATATGGCATCGTTGGTAAAGGCAAGGAACCATTTTTTGTTGCCAAATGACCCCAGTAGTTGAAGACATTTAGGTGAGGTTTGAATGAAATGGTCATTGTGATGGCGTCCTTGCAACTTACATGACTTAATAATTCCTTTCTAACTTTTAATCTGTTCTCTATTTTCTGTTTTCAAAACCACATCCAAGGAGAAGAATAGACTCCACTGATCAAGTTAATCCTCCTTTTGACTGCTTTAAGATTTCTTCTTTCTTTTAATATAATACTTTTAAACATTTTTTAAATATTAAAAAAATTAAAATAAATCTTTATTTTTTATTATCTTCAATCTCGGTCTTATATCTTTATTTTTTACTAAATAAACTTTTATAACTGAAAATTAACTAATTATTATAAATCAAAATATTATTTATTATTTTATATACACATCGTATTAATATTAACTGACATGAAAAATAAAAACTATCATGTAATTATATTATCAAATTATATTCACATGTGACGTCATAATCTACTATAACATATCAAACTATCATGCCATCACCTTGTAACATAAAAATGACGAATGACATTATAATTAATAACAACTAAAAATAAAAATATAGAAACGTAATTAAATATAATAAAAATATAAAAAATTAAATTAAATTTTCTTCCGACCGCTTTAGAAATTATACAGTTTGAGATAACTTCAAAATAATTCACCTGCAAAATCCAATGAATATGAAGTTGGTGAAGGATCACAATCCAAAATCAATCATTACACGTCGGACTTGGTGACCGCAATGGGAAGTCCACATCTTCAAGCACAGAACAGAAGAAAAGGTCAAACATATATCAAATCTGGAACCGAAAGAGATCAATGCTAAAGGTTATGTACACTCTTTTACTAGTTCACATTCAAAGTAATCTAAACAATACAGAGTCAATAAACCTCATTGGCAAGCAACAAACGTCACCTGTCATTTTGTGCATGAAGGAAAGTGTCCAACAAGTACAGACATATAATAAGATCTAATGAGTAAAAGGAGCAAACGTCTCTTTTTTATCTTCATATTGTAACCAAAAAATTCAAGAGGCTTCAAAGAGGGATCTTACCAAAGTGCTCATACCGAAGAACTCCTCAACAGTCCTTACACAAAACATGATCAATAAAAGATAGTACTAAATTAATCAGTGTGGGCAAAATAAAAACTGTTCTTAAAATTGTGTTAGTTACAAAAGAAAAATAATACCAAGAAGTCTTTAAGATATCAGTGGGGGCAGCTGCCCCCATTGTGAATCCATCTCTGGAAGTACATACAAGCATCGTGTCATACAACAAATCAATGTGAGAGTGCTGCACATCCCAACCAAGGGTCAAAAAACAAAACCATCCGAACAGAATCGTCCAAACTCCAGTCTCAATGCTCCATCAAGGCAGTTTCGGTTTCTGAAAGGGGAGCTGCACAAACAAACCTCCAAATCAAAAATGATTCCCAACAAGGAGGTAGAAATCGAAACAGAATAGAACTCGGCTCAAAAGTCAAAACCATAGCAAAATTCCCACTTGCAACACTAGAATATTGCATTTATTTGGTAGATGCGATAATTAATGGATTAAAAAGAAAACCAAAACAGTAATTTAAAAAATCCTATTTACACACTTATAGCACAGCATCTACATGGATGTGTTTTAATAGTAATAGTTCGCAAGTAAACCAACATACCCAGCAAATCCTCGTAAGAATCAGCTAACAGGGATGTGTCCATCAGCAAAGGAGGGGAGAAGACCTGATCCTGAGCTTCTTCCATGTCAAAAAATGACCTTTGCCCATCAGAAGCTGCACAACTTGAAGCAGCAGCTGAGAGAAATCCATTTACTTGATCAAAATCGTTAAGGGAATCCAGATTGTTCAGCATGTGTGGTAAGTCATCATAGTTACTCCCAATATGACCATTGCCACCATGGCTGTCAAGCAAGGAATTGCCTGTTTGAGTTGAAAACAATCTCTTAGTCCTTATCGAGCTCACTTTACTTTCTGGCCCCCCACGAGAAAAATTATTTGATGATACAGGTACGAAGAAGTGTTCAGAACTTTCATCAGATTGACTGTCTCGTGATGACTCTGAATTGCAGGATGGCATTGACAATGCAGCTTGCCTCACAGATCTCTTTAAGTTCTGAACATAAGAATTGTCACTATCTGCAACATGAATTGAGAATCAAAACCTTCCACTAAAGTAGTTAAATCACCGATTCTCTTTCAAATGATAAAAGGAAATGCATTGAGCCAGCCACTAGAGCTTATTTATATGGAGGGAGACAAGTGGGAGCATGAAAGCAGCAAACCTTGGGGTGGGCTATCTGGGAGATTGTTTGGTAGAGGCTGGTCTACAGAGTTCCTTTCGGACAAAATTTCCGTTTGGTTGGTCTGAGGAGCTAAAGTATGTCGCTTTTGCATGTTTCCACCTTTTCCAGATGAATTTGGGGTTAAACTAAATAACTGCGGGAGCTTTAAAGCAGGAGGACTAGCTGAAACCTTGTCAAGCTGAACAGTAGACATTTTGGAAGTAACGTCACCGACATCATCAGAGCTACTTTCCTGCATAATCCAGAAAATTATTTTAAAAATGAGTCAAGAGTTCTACAAACACAAATATTCCAAGTTTTCAAAATAGTTTCAATGTTTACACGACATGATTTACTCATTCAACAATTACCAAGGTCCTTCCACTGCTCTGAGCTTGAATAGGTGAGCTAGCTTGACCACGATGCTTGCCCATAGAAGGCAAGTTGGAGGAAACACAATTTACTTTCTCTGTACACTCTGATATTGACTTCTGAATTGCTGGAGCAACTTCCTTTAATTGGTTAATAAGCACCTGCATTCGAAATGCACTATAAATTTAGAACAGAAATTTCTACAACATGTCATCTAGAAAGTATGTAAGAATAGTATCTCAAATCAACAAGGAGGTGCCAAAAAGAGCCCTTTAAAGATCATTTAGATAACAGCAATTTATGGTTTAGGAAAGGCATATGTGTAAGTATACTTGTAAACTCACATACATGCATGTACAAAGTAAAGCAAGGAAGAGGAAAACAAACTCAAATATTCCCATTCAGTCAGTTCTCAGAACTCCAAATGATTTAAACTAAAACTTTCATGAACTAAATAAATCGCTAGATTTTTAAGGTTCTAGACCAGGATTTGACCATACTTTAGCAGTTGCCAACCGAATTTCTCATTTCTGGGCTGTCAAAAGGTGGATAGTCATCTATGCCCTCACTAAATTCTTTACCAATACCAAGTGAATAGTAAGTTAAGGAAACCATATCTAGCAATATTTAAGGTTCTTGAAGACTTCAACAACCTACTTGCCGAGTACTATAATGTTTCTAGGACCTTTAGCCCAACAATTAATTCGGTGAAAACCTACTTGATGAGAATAAGATACACAAGATATGTACAAATGCAAAAAATGACTAGAAAACTGAAATTGCTCAAATTCCCGGTACTTAGAGTTTGTAAATAACTACTTTATGTACACTGGCTATTTTATTACCTGAAAGCTAGCCAGGTGCTGTTGATGCTCAGCAAGAGTTGCAGCTAATGACTCAGCATGGCCACTTGTGCCACCATCATGTGCACTCCGTAAGATATCAGGACCCTCTCCATCATTAGCTTTTGCCTGCAAAGCAATTGCAAAACCAATGCTAGCACCTTACTTCAAAAGTTATAAATAGCAACATGCAATCCATAATTCCACAAATAATTTTGAACTTCCAAATTCTTTTTAAATAATTTTAGAAAGTGCAAACTGAAATTTTCTCATTTCTGATATACTATAACCAACATCTTGTTCACATCCCCCAAAGGTGGAAAATTTTAAGTGAAGGGCTTTGCTTATAGCTAATAACGTTTTTGGTCATAGAAAATAGAAGAGAGACCCCAGCCACAAATTTCATTGCCACAACTTCAAACTTGATGTTGCAAAAATATCTACCCAGCAATAAAATTTACAATACCACAATTTTAAACAAGCATCAGATTCATAATTATGTGCTATATAAACATTAAGTTACTCAGAATTCAGTACCGATGGCCGAGTATTAGTACAAGCTGAGACAGCTGACTTAACGAAAACAGAAAAAAACAGCATACCAGCTGAAGTGACTGTTTATGAATGCGTTGTAACGCATGCGTCCAACGTCTGATAATTTCTGCTACATCAACAGACTGGTGGACTCTTCCACTTCTATCATCTACCCGAGAAAGTGTCTCTTCATTGACCTGTGCGTGATATCCATCATTCTGTTCTTTGTCATCCATATCACCAGACTGAATGGATAAGACGTCTGTATAAGGAGCTTGAGAACTCTGATCCATAGCTGCAAGCAAAGACGATCCGGAGATGCGGTACCTGGAAAATAATATACATATAAAGTGGGGGGCAAAGAGTGGCCTATGCACCATCCAAAATGACATTCAGTCGCAAGTTACCTATGCTCCCGATGAGCTATCAAATCCTCAATAGGGCCTGAAGCAAGAACTTCATGCTGACCTGGACATATGGGTTGGTAATATCAAGGTATGAAAATGAAACAAGTTAATGAAGATATAAATGAACATATTTGATTCATTGCTACTTACTTTTACGAGCTAATATAGACTCCCACAACCGAGTGGCCTTTGAAACCAAATGAGAATTCTGACTTGAAGTAGAGACAAGATCATCCCATAGCTCCCCTTCCAACTTCACTTTGTTCCTCAAGTCATGTAGTTTTTCCAGCTCTTGCTGCAAATAAGCCTGAGATCCAGGTTTGCCAATGAAAGGTATTAGTTAAAGATATTAAGTCAAAGTCATCCCTCAACAAAATGGAAAAGGGGCAAGGGGATTATATTTGACATAAATACTCAAAAATAGTTCAAACAAGTGATTAACTATTATTTACTTACCTCCTCAGCACAAAGGCCACGAAACTCTGCAGTCATTTCATGAGCCAAATTTGACCACATAGCCTGTCTCTGCACAGCTGTTTCTGCATTTTTCAGAAATCTCCTCCGTTCAAGTGCTATTCTAGCCTGTTTAACAAAAAGCATGTCACTTCACTGCTATGGAAGGTCAAATAAAAAAAGCTTTTTGAAACAAACGATACAAGTATGCATGAAGTGAAATATGGTATGAGAAAATAAAACATAGAGAAAAATAGACAAATGAAGTACGAACCTAATATAGGGAACTATCATTTGTACTTCATATTAATAGTATATAGAGCAGTACTACCTTTGTCACGGGAAGCAGTGTAGCAGCATGTGAAAATGCAACATCAGTCAAGGGTGCAGGCAATGGGTTAGAAGCAACATCAGCTGCAAAAGTCCGTCTATGAACCTCTCTCAAAGCATGCAATGAAAGTTGCCACAAAAGTTCAACAAATCTAACAATCGAACAAATTTCATCAGCCAAGAAACCTACTCACAAATAAAACAATTCAAACTTTTTGAATCTTACATTGACATTCAGTGCCAAATATGGTAAATCATTCACTCCAAAGAGCCTAACGCAACTAGAACTGAGTAAAAGAGGCAAGCTAATTGCACACTTTTTCATTTTGCTAAACTCGCTTGAATTTTCTTGGCATACAAACAGAAATTAACTAGCTAACCTTGGTCCACAGCAAGTCGCAAGCGAAGAAACCCTCGAATTACTCCTCGGTAGAGCTCCTTGTGCTTCCAGCTCACTAATTATCCCTTGCACAACCTAAATTATCAATAAATAAATAAAATTCAATCAATAATTCAAACAAAAAGAATATAACTCCAAAACATAAACATAAACAAATAAATCGAACAGTGAACCTTTCGAAAATCACGAGATTGCGCTGAGTCAAATATCGGCCAAACTCTGTCGAAATCCTGAAAGATCCAAAAGCATAACCAAACTGAAAACCAATACGGACCAGATCAAAACTAAACGGAACCGGAAACAAAGATTATTACTCTGGCGGATTGAGTGGGGCCACGAAGAGAAGAGAGGATGAAGTAAAGAAGCTGTTCGCCTAATTTAGGGTTAGAATGACGGAATAGTCCGACCCGAGGGGTTCCGTTGGAGGCTCCGAGTCCGATTATCGACGGATCCAAACCTAAAAGCAAGCAATTCGTGTACATTGCACTTTCGAGCTCTATCTCTCTCTCCTTCTCTCTATCCATTGTCATCTCCCTCTCCCTCTCCCTTTCTCGGAAAATTTTCTTTTGAGAAGATCGAAAATGGAAATTTAGAAATGGTGGGTTTTTGAATCGGGGTCCGATTTTAATTTTGAGAAAGTTAGGGGGCTTTGTTCGAAAATTAGGACTGGGGCCGGGAGGGGAGGGATAAAGGGTGTCACGTTTAGCCGTTTGAAATTGAGAGAGAGAAAGCGAAAGGATTGATGCTAATGTGCGCTTTGGTAAATGAAACAAAAATGAACTGATTCTGACGTGTTTCTTCGGAAAGGAATAAAACTGAGGCTAACCTGCGCCGGGTGAAACTGTGGCCGGCCTGCTTTGAAAATGTTTCGGTGGCGGCATCCCCTTTTTTTGTACGGGGTTGTTTGTTTTTACCATGGTTCGCCGATGGTTAAAAATTAATAGTAAAATAATATTTTGCGAGAAAATAATGAAATATTTTATATTTCATATTTTTTAACCAAATTGAAAAGTATAGTATAAAATTACATCTGTCTAAAAAAGACTATAAATTCCATTCTCACTCTAAATTAAATGACAAAATTTGACCTTATCTCCAAATATATTCATATTATTTATAAATATCAAAATAAAATAAAGCTAATTAAGAATATTTATGTGTTTTACATCTAAAAAGTTACCCACTCAAGTAATTTCTTTTTCTTTATTTAAAAACATAATTTTTATTTTTTTCAACTCACCTTTTTTCTTTCTTTACCACATAATGTGTGACAAAATCTAGTAGTACAAGAATGTTACCACAATTTTTTTTTTGTACAAATAATGTTAACATAATTTTGATGTAGATAATTTTAGTATTTAAAATTTTTCCCTTATTTGAGCTATAAAAGACCCCAAATTATATCCTCATAAATAACATTATTTAATATAAAAAGAAAATTTAATGAGCATCTTGAACAATTCAACAATATATATATATATATATATATATATATATATATTTAATTGCCACATACATTTGTTTTATTATGTCTATTGTTTTTCAAAGATGTTATTAGTGGGCTCAAGCAAAAAATATGTGACCAAAACCTAATGCTCAATTTGAACATAGAAAGTTCAATTATTGACTGATTTCTGTAACAGCATGTTCTCCTATAGGATAGACTTCAATTTTCAAATTTCAAATAGTATTTTTTAAAATATGTACTATTATTTTTTGTCACATGATATTTCCATTGGCTTATTAAAGAAAATGATCAATGATAAAGCGTACATTTTTTTTTATATATTACAGCATTAAAGCATGTTAGTTGCAAGATTTGGTTCTCACTTAGATTGGTTCATTATGAGATTTTGACTTTATTTATTTTGCTTTTAATTAATTAATTTAGTTTAAAGCAATGGGTATGAAATTTTTTTATGTTGGGTTTTGTGAAAAAATTAAAAAAAAAAGAAAACTAATAATTGACAAATAAAAATGTAAAAGTTTGAATGATGCACTAAGTCATGTGTATTGCAATGGTATAATTGAATGCTTGACGAGGCAGTGACCTTATGCTTGCTTAACTTGAGTGCCAATTTACCCTTTAATAAGGAATCCTTAACTTGGCCAACAAAGGATGAGTAGAAAGAGGGGTGTGTAAACAAATAGAAGAATGTGTTTGGTGAGTGATGGAAGCATTATATTCAAGTGCTAATTATCATGTTCATGTGTTAGCTTGAACCACCCATAAAACTAGTTCAATTTGCCTCATAAAACAAAGAAGTCTAGCTTAGCTCATTTGGTTCACAATTGGATCAACTCTATCTAACCATTTATGAATTTATTATCAAAGATATAATAATAAGTTATAAATTCAAATTAAATTTAATATATTCATAATATCAATTTTTTTTATAAATAAAATTCAAAATAAAAAAATTAGCATAATAATTTAAAAACCTTTTAAATTATTTAATAAATTTTTATTATTTTATTTTATTCAAATGGATGTTAACATGACAAGCTGACATGTCTTAATGGATAATAACATGATATGCTGACATGGTATCTTTTACTTTCCATGTCATTGTCATGTAGGGATGAGCAAAATTAGATCGAACCAATGACTTAACCGAATCAAATGCGATTTGGGTAAAACGGTTTGGTCCATTGAATCTATTGATCCAAAAAGTTTAATCTAATTGGTTTATTTTGTTGGTTTTCAGTTGTAAAATTTTTAAACCAAATCGATTAAAAGACCAAACTAATATAAATAATTAAAAAATATAAATAGTTACGTCTTTTATATTTATTCAATTGTTAGATAACCTATAGGCATGGACAAACCTACCTTAAGGTGAATGGTGTCACATGACACTACTCATTTACTAAAAATGTTTACTTTAAATATTATTTATTTAGAGTTTTAGGTAATTAAAGATATCAATTAACTCACTAATTTTTTTTACAATTTTGTAAGGAGTGGGGTTAAAAACTCAAAATCAAACTAAATTTATCAAAAAGTAATTTTCATATTAATATTTAAATACTAGATGGAAATAAAAAAAAACATCATCTATAATTTAAGATTTTATTAAAAAAATTAAAATCTGAACTACTCTCACTCTCAAAAAATTAAAGTGTTACTCTTGAGATCCACAGTGACACTTTCTTTTCTCAATTATTGGTTGTGTTTTTCACTCTTTCAAAATAACTCATATATGTTTCAATTGTAAATAATTTTCAACTTAAGTTAAGTTTTTTAAATACTTAATGCCTAAATATTTTTTGATTAATTTGATAGTTTGGAACTCAAACAAATTCTAACTAATATAAAATAGTATTACATGTCCAATAATATTTTGAAATTACGAGTATCTATTTATTTATTTATTTTGTAGATATATTATTTGATTATTTGATTTTTTTATTTAATTTTGTGTGGTCTATAAATGCTTAACTTAGTTTTGATCAATTAATAGAAATTTGTCAAATTGTTAATTGTTAAATCAGATAATTTGTTATGCAATATTATATGCTACAAAGAAATGAGTAATAACTTTTAACATATTTTTAGATAAATAAGTCATCAAAGATATTTTAATATATAAGAAATTGTTTCGCAAGACTCAGGACCTAAGCAACAATAATATAATTTTATTAATGATGGTATTTAACAATCTTCCAAATAAAGTCGTGTTGAATTTGATATAAATATTCTCTTAGTAAATATGGATTGAGAAAACTTTTTTAATTATTATTATTATTATTATTTTAGTTATAGCACCATTTGAAAAATATTATAAATCTGTCCCTTTACGTAAAGGAGATTCAAGTTGATAATGTGCGATGATTGATTGTCTTGTGTTGGATAGTTTTATTTTGTAGATGTTAATTTTACTATATATTTGTTATGTCTAATTTTGAATGTTAATTTGATGGTTTACGTGAAAAGACAAATGTTATGTTTTTTTTAATATTTATATTATTTGTATATTTTATAATTATGGATGAAATTTATAAATTTTAATATTGTACTTTATGAAAAAAAATTGTTAAATTTTTTATTCAAAACTGAACTGATTAAACTAATTCGATGTTTGATTGGTTTTGTCCTCTTTAATGTTTGGTTGGTTTTGGTTGATTTTTTAAAAAAGTCTGGTCCATTTAATATTTAGTTACGACGGATTAAATTACGAATTGTATAATTTCTTACCCTTAACGTCATGTGAGTATAAAAATGATAAGTAATATTTTAATTAATGTTAATTAATCAATTGTTTATCATGAGAGCTTATTTTACTCAAAATAAAAATATATAAACTTGATTGAATATAATAGAAAAATACTTACTTATTTGAATTTTTTAAAATAATTTAAGAGATTTTTAAAATATTATACTTAAAAAAAAATTATTTTGAGTAAAACTTGAAATTTTTTACCATACATTCAATTTGATCTAGCTTGGATTAATTAGGCACATAAATGTGACCAAAATTAAAGAAAAATGTAAATAAAAATAAAATAATAAAAGGAGATGTGCAACGAAAAGAGCCTGGGTCCAATGGCCCAAAGCTAAAGTAGAGCCCAAAAATTAGCTTTCTTTTCTCAATCGTGTTGACAATCTGGCACGTGCCAGTGCTTACTAAAGAGGAAAGGAATAACAGTAAAAAAAAATAAAAATTGAAAGGAAACAAGAAAAAACGAAGAAATTTCACAAGAGGCAAAGCAAGCAGGAGGAGCATTTGCAGCAGCAAACCACGAAAGGAAAAACAGGAAACTGGAAACTTTTATTTGCTGCTGATGATTGTTGATGGTTCTTGGACACTGAAGAGGAGAAGATTCACTAACATTGATCCCATGGAGGCTGCATCCGCCAAGGTCTTTTCTTGTTATCTTTTTCTTGATTTAAAATCTTTCTTGGGGCGGGGGGGGGGGGGGTGTTCAGAATCCTGTTTTTAATGATGGGTTAATCTGGGTTTTTGCTATGATTTCGTTATTCAGCACTGGGTTGATCCTGTTCTTCTTGTTGTTTGCTCAATTGGGTTTGTTCCCGTCTCTTGATTTTTGATGCTGCAAGATGGTAAAACAGATATTTAACTTAGCTCGAAAAAGAGATATAGATATAATGATTGGTTCAAGTTGAGCTCAAGTCTTTTAACATAACAAATTAGCTTCATTGTATTGGAATTAAGCTTCATCTTGGTTTCTTTTGCAATATTTAGTGTGTTGTGTGGTTTATGGTGCCGAGACCTGATACTAAAACCGTGGTGCATTCATGAACTGATGGTGGCTGTGCGTCAACTAGAACAGCTAAAGTTAGTTAGTGGAATCCTTTTTAGTTTATAGGTGAAAGTGCTCTTAAAAGTTAATATGTGCAATTAGATAAAAAGGGAAATCGGAGGAAAAAGTTAGTGCTTGGAATGAGTACCCAGTCATTTAAACTTTATTTAATTATTTGAGTGACTGTGATTCTAGTAACCTTATTTTAGGAATATCAGTGCATATGAAGTTGTGGAATCCTGTTCTGATTTAGTCTGCCAGTTTTAGTTCTGTTTTTATTTCAACTGCATCCTGTGCTTCCTGTGGTCTTTGTAAAAGAGTTACGTAGATGTCAGAAAAGGTCTCAATTATATCACTTTTGAATCTACATGATCCTGGTCTTGAGAAGAGCATATTAAGTAGAACCTCAAGATGATGTTGTATCCTATTAGTCATATGTTCGTCCTAGGTTCCAAAGAGACTGCTTTTCCATTCTTTTGCGCAATGAAGTTTGGTGAGAACATTCATTTTAACTTTTTGACTTGCGACTCCTTTATCATGTGTGGTATGCAGACTGCTGCTAGGTGTTATGCTATTTTTTTTCTTTTTTGACTTCCATCTGAATGATTTTAGGCTAAGCTCGCTGCTGCAAAAGAGAAGTTTGGACGAGAAATCCGTGTCTTTGAAACTTTGCCAACATCAAGTGAAGTCTCCAATACTGGTATGACCTGCCAAAGCATATTTTCAGACTTTTAACTTGCTTACTGACTAGAAGTGTCAGTTCATGGCGATAAACCAATAAAATGTGTTTTTCTTTATTTTCTGGGCAGAGGAGCCAGATGACTTCTATGAGTTCACTCCAGAAGATTACCATCGAGTAATGGCAAGTAAAAAGGAAGGTACTTTTGTTGATGAACTTAACTCATAATAAACTCTATCCCCTCAGCTTGGTTGAGATATTTTTACTGGTTGATTTTGGGGTTTCAGTTATGTCAAAGGTATAACCATGGCATGCTATGTATCCTGAAAAAGATATGTATGTGCACATTCTTGTTGTGCATGATTGCCAATTTTATAAAACGATCACAGTAGCCAGGTTGTTTGAAAATTTTTTATTAGAAACATATTTACATGTTTTGAAGTGGATGCTATTGTGAACAGATAAGTTCTTGAAGACACGAAAAATTCGAGAAGCAGAAGAGGCAGCTCGAAGATCAAGAATAACGAAGGTACTTGCTACTTCTTTCGGGAATCTTTTAGTTGTTTATTTGCTTGGAGTGCTTAGATCCCAATGGTTAAAGAACTTTATTCGGGATGAGTAGTGAATCTTAAGTAGGTTGGTATGGTTTTACTTGTGGTTAGGTTTATATGTTCATATGCAGGTTGTGATAAGGGTTCGCTTTCCTGATAACCACACATTAGAGGTAACATTTCATCCATCAGAGACAGTTCTGAGCTTGGTTGACTTTATCAAGAAAGTGATTGCTCGACCAGATTTACCATTCTATATATGTAAGCATATTTAAGTATGACACTTTAGGTCAGTTAGATAATAGCTAGATGTTGGTTGTGAAACCAATGCCCTGAATGCCTAATATCTGATCATGTTTAGATACAACTCCTCCCAAGAAGCAAATGAGGGACATGACACAGGATTTTTTCTCTGCTGGCTTCGTTCCTGGTGCAATTGTGTATTTTTCGTACGATCTGCCAAAAGGTTAGTATGTGCTTTCACATATATGCAGCATTTCTGGCTATATATTTCTAACTGCCAGTTGGATTTCAACATTGGTTTCTAACGCTGTTGTCATATTTATGATCATGCCATGTCGAGTTAAGCAACGTACACTTTATGGTTGTCATTACCATGTTTAACATCCAAAGTTGCTATTTCTAGTCTGGTATTGGCATGTTTAATATTGGCTTCATTTTATGTTTAGCAGGTAATGAACCAGTGTAAGGCTGTTGGATAAATACTTCTTAAACATGTTAAGTTCAACTTCTGAGAATTTCCTGTGATTGTTCACTAAATTATGTAGTTTGTACTGTTGAATGGATACTATGCTCAACATCTCCCCATCTTAATTCCATAGATTTGGGGTTATCTGACTCTACAAAATGTGATTCACTGGCTAATTTCGCTTTGAAATGTTTAGATGATGATGCTGCAGCTACCAATTCAGCCCCCTTCCTTCAAGATGAGATAATGTCTTTGAAAGGTTTGGAAGTCATTGCTGAGCAGCCAGAGCCAGTTCAATCTGCTCCAGAACCTGCTGCTACCAGTGCAGCACCTGCCCCTGTTGCGCAAGAAAGCAAGCCTACTGAGAAAAAACCTGCCAAGCCAAAGTGGTTTAAAATGTGATTTGACCATCACAAATCTGAGCTCCTTTATTCCCTTGTAGCACTTTTGTTCCATTTTGAGAGGTGTGATTCCCCCTCCATATCTCCATAGTGATGCCTGAATCTTGGCCTTGCTCCTGCAGGTGAGCTTCAGCATATGATCTCAACAGTCTTAGATGTCAACCGACAGTCCATTGTAATGCCAGATCAAAGCAGAAAGTTGTTCAATGGTGTCTAACGGGTGACTCCTTTTCATTTAGCAACCCTTTGCGGAGGATGTTTATACTTACCAAGTCAGATGTGAATATTTTGCTGTGTTAAGCCTTGGTCCTTTACACAGCTGCATAATTGCTTCCTTTGCTTCATTATTCCATAACATCCCAGTCAAGCAACCCTTTTTTGCAATGCTACATAAACTGAGATTGCTTGTGGAACAAGGAAAATTACATGCCTCCAACCAAAAAAGTGCTTCAAAAACCATTGAAAAATCCCAAATCATTGAAAATTAAAAATACTTGTACAATCATATTTCTCCTAATATTTAACTTTTAACAGCATACCAAACAAGTTTTATATAATAAATTCAGTATTTAAATTTTTCAAAAATTAAAAGTTTAGTTCATAATATTTGAGTGTTGGAATTTCTCAGTTTTATCAAATAACATTTAAGAATTGTGGCTAGACACAATTGAGCTTTGCTTAAAAGAGTCAGGGCCCAACTTGAAGGCCCCCAGAAATTGGACTCAAGCTCCAACATGTTGGCCCAAAAGCTGATATTTACGGGATGGTCATTTCATGTACCTTTACCCACCTTGTCCAAGGTATGGTCCTACAACTGTAGGTCCATGACCTTGACAATTAAGGGCACAAAGGACCGAGAAACAGAAAGTACACCCGTTGTTTCTTTTTATTTTTTGTCTTAATCTCCATGAAAATCAAGGACAGACAAAGAAAAACAAACAGGGAGTGTGAAAAGTTTTCCATTGAAGTCAATTTTCTCCCTTCTTAGATCAAGTGGAAGTCAATTTCCTACCACTTGGAAATAGGACACAAAATCAAAGGTAAAGAGTCAAAATTGCTGCTTTTTTTGAAAGGCAAGCTTGAGTCAATTCTAGAATGGCGTCACCCTATGCGTAGAGGAGGGTTTATTGTTAACTACAATTTTTTGCATTTTTGCTGAATTTTGACCAATTCAAGTCTCATTTCCCAATCGAAATTGGAAAAGCAATGACAAAAGATACATAAGAGTACAATCATATCTTCGGAAAATACTATTAACACTCAAGCCTACCCACGAAAGAATTATTCTATCATTTAGCATCATCCAATTTTAGTTATTGACATAATGGCACGCGTTATTGTCGCGTATTTGCACTCGCTTGAGAAATTTTAATTTGGGTAAACTTCATTTATTATTTTTTTAAAATTGTTAATTTTATCTAACAAAAATACATAGTAAAATTAACAATTTAATTTTATGGGAACAAAAATTATTTATAGAAAAAAAAATTACCCTATCACATGGGAAAAGTTAAAACCATAACAAATTATAAGTGGAGTTTACATTGAATATGAACATACTAACATTAATTCACTAGATCACATTAGAATTCCGCAATTAAGCCTTCTTAGGTGAAAGTTGAGAAATTGTAGCGATTTGGAAAAAAAAAAAGTGGAGTTTTTTTTTTTAATAATTAATACAGATAATTATTTTTATTTTATACAAAATATAAATTAATATAGATAATTAATTAAGAAATGGAAACCAAATAATTGTAAGGATATGATAATGAGATTGCCGTTTATGACATGGCATTGTACTATTTTTGGCATAAATTTAATTTGATTTTCTTGTTGAGCTTAACCTACCCGTCCCACCCTTCCTATATCCATAATTACGGTTGACAAAATGTGCTCACCTACCACCCGTCCCCCCTTTCCGGTTCAGCATATACTTTGGCATTTTTTTTTAGTAAGCTTTGCATGGATAATTTAATATTTAAAAATATATAAAAATGGGGCCCATTTTATACATTATTACTAATTAAATATTAACGTATTATGTTTGAAAATTAATTATATTTGTCCCCTAATTTCAAAGATTATTGACTCTTGGTCATCTAACCGCTCCGGTTTAAGAAAGGTGAGAGCGAAGTATGCAGATGGAGTATATTTCCTTTCATTTACTTATTTAGTATTAGGATATTGCTATTTAACATTTTATGACTATAATTTAGTGATGTTGATTTCATGGTACCGAATTAAGTTTGTGGGATCATAACTTCAAAAATTTAATCCGGATTTGATTTAGAGTTTCGAATTTCAATCACTTTATCATGAAATTATTATTTATTTTTTAAAATGATTAATTTAATAAGATATTTAAAGTCGGTCTATATTTATAAATTTTTCAATATCTCTTTATCTATCGGATATAAGATTGAAATAGTTTGTTTATTTATTTTTGAATGTTTGATGTGATATTTTAGATATTACAAAGATAATACTTAATTTTTTTAGAAGAAAACTTTAAATTAAAAAAGGGTTATATGTGTAAAAATATGTAAAAGGTGATGTATATTTTTTTTAAATGAAATTATTTGAACAACGACGGGTAGGATATTTTTTTTTAATCGTGAAATGGACCCCATAATATACATAAATCTTTGGAAAGGACATACGTTCTTGATCACCTCGTGTCAGGACTATCCATCTTAGCTGGACTCTGCTAATCAGGACCGTTCGTGACATCGATCTCCACACACATCAAGTGCAAAGCAAGTCGGATCCCTTGATAATTTAATTAATGGTATTGGGATTTGAAACACTTGGTTTCATTATTATTTTATCTTTAAACGGTGACGGTTGGAAGGTGAAAAGTCTTTATGATTCGTAAATTTTGTTTGCGCCACTGTGTTCATCCGTATATTATCATATTCGCAAACTGCACCCTTTGGAGTTTTTGATTTCATGGTTGAACCCACAATAAAATTGAATGTTCTCATTGACACCCTTCTCTAAATGAATTAAAGGATGTTAAAATATTTTAAAAGAGAAAACCATGAATGTTCAAATGTAAAAATTCAAAATAAATATATTTAAAATTATAAATATTTATTTTTTATAATTTTTAAAATTTTAAATTTATTTATTAACTAGACAGTAATATTTGATTCACTAATAATTTATAAAATTTATATACTGTTGTTGCATCATCTATAAATGCTTGTTTTATTCAAAAAAAATTTATTCGTTTGTTTTATTTTTATGGAATAAATATGTATTCATATTGAAATAAATATTGTGTATAATAATACAATTGGAGATGTTATATATATAATTAAAAAAATCATAAAATTAACATAAATATATCAATATTTTTTATTAGTCAAGCAAATCTATTAAATATTTATATTATAGTACAAAAGTTATATAATATGATTAATTTGATTATGGATAAATTTAGGTAGAAAATAGCCAAAAGTAGAAAACGAGCGGGGCAAAAACAGAAATACGGTGAAATGTAGGTGGGAAGGTGTGAAAAGGAACAGAGAATATTCTTGTAAACTACGGCGGCTGGTAAGAATGAGAGGCAGACAGAAAGAGTTGGTGAGCAATACAAAAAAACTGCTTAAATCCCAGAAAGTTTGACACCCACTTTTCAAACATTAACTCAATATCAAACCAAACTCTCTCTCTCTTCAAATCCCAAGGTTTCATTTTTCTCTGAGTTCTGCTGTTAAGGTTTGTTTCACTTCATTTCCATGATCTGGGTTCTTAATTCTTGCTTCTGAGGAAGTGTTCTTATTGAGTTTCTTTGATTGGTTGTTTCATTTGATTTGAATTCTGAGTCGGGTTTGTTTCTTTCTGGGATCCATGCAATAAAGTTTGCGTTTTTGATTTGTTTCTTTTGCATGTTTTTGTTCCTAAATTTCCATGTCTTATATTAAGCTAACTGTAATTTAGTAGAGTAAAAATGTAATTCTTACGTCAAGCTTTAATATTTCTTTAATCTTGGTTGATATGATGGATCAGTGTGGGATTTGAAGAATTCATTCTTGAAAACAGTTGAGGCCAAACAAGAAACTGACAACCAATAGTTCATTTCAGTTCTTGAAAACTGATCAAATCATTTAATGAATATGGCCATATGGGCAATTCAGTATCTTTTCACTTACAGCTCACATTTCTTTGAATACAGATCATACAAGGATCACAGCGAGAGCAAAATCTTCGTTTCACTTGTAAAATAAAAGCTTAGAAGATGGGATCAGGTGAATGGTGCCTTCAGAAAAGAGATAGCTTTAAGAGTGATTCATTTTCAATCAATGAGAATGTGCTGGAAACTGGGTGCCTCTCAATTATCGTTCTTGGTGCCTCTGGTGATCTTGCGAAGAAGAAGACTTTCCCTGCTCTCTTTCATCTTTATTGCCAGGTTAGGTGTTATGTTCATTGATTTTTTTAGAACTGAAATGCAATTGATACTACTTGTGGAGTTTTTGGTTGGCTTTGCCTAAAAGGCTAAGCACTGTGTGCATCGGTGTGCTAACCTTAGATGGGCATGGTGTCTGTGCAGGGATTTCTACCACCAGATGAGGTGCACATTTTTGGCTATGCAAGGACTAAGATTTCAGATGATGAATTGAGAAATCGCATTCGTGGGTGAGATATCTATCCTCTCGCTTAAAAGGGACAATAAAAGAAAGTTTTATCAATTGCTCCACTTCAACAGTTGTTCACACTTTGGCCAGAAAATTTTTTTTGCTCACAGTTCGTTTCATTTTGACGAATGATTCAAATGATAACCTTGACTGACATTTTAATTGAAATGGCAGATATCTTGTCAGTGACAGAAGTGCTTCACCCTCAGAAGATGTTTCAAAGTTCTTACAGCTGGTCGGTACAGGCTGTACGGCCCTAGTCATATGTTTACCACACTCCAATCCTATGTTTGCTCACAACAAGCAATTGCTATGATTTGTAGATTAAATATGTAAGCGGGTCATATGATGCTGCTGAGGGCTTTCAACTGTTAGACAGGGCAATTGCAGCGCATGAATTCTCGAAAAGTAGCCAAGAAGGGTCATCACGGAGACTGTTTTATCTTGCACTTCCACCATCAGTATATCCATCTGTTTGCAGGATGATCAGGCAATATTGCATGAATAAATGTAGGTACTTCTGTCCCAAGACCAACACTGTGGGAATTATATCATTTTAGATGATTTATAGGCATCTTTATGAAGAACTAATTTCATGTTTTTTATACTTTCTTCATATTTGTTTCATGATTCACTAAAGCTAAGTAAAGTTTTCATCATCTTCTCTTAAGCACAAGTTATAGAAGGTTTCTTGCTTTCTGCACACATTTTGGATTGAGAGAGGCAATATCTTGTGTAGTGATGCTACATTCCTGGAATTGTTGCTTCATTATTAAGATACTTTTGAGTTCACCCCTTTTACATGATGCTTGTATGGATGTGATAACAAGATATATGATTTTTCCAGCTGATCTTGGTGGATGGACTCGGATTGTTGTTGAGAAGCCCTTTGGCAAAGATTTGGACTCTGCAGAGCAACTGAGTGCCCAGATTGGGGAGTTGTTTGAGGAACCACAAATTTACCGTATTGATCACTATTTAGGAAAGGAATTAGTCCAGAACTTGGTAATGAATGTGTAAACAAATGCTTTTTATTACTTGATTTATTCAGCAGCTCTGCTCATATCTTGGTTTATGGCACTTGCAGTTGGTACTTCGTTTTGCTAATCGCTTGTTCTTGCCCCTTTGGAATCGTGACAACATTGATAATGTACAGGTGAGAATCCTTCTTTTGTGCATGTTTAAAAATTGCAAACTACTATGTGAAGTTACTGGTACTGTATATTAGGTTGGGATAGGCTGTCATATCATTGCCACAAGCTGCATGTGTATGTGCTGATGTTTACTTCAAAAATAAAATGTCAAAACCATTACTGGCCTGACAGCATTTTTAATTGTCAAGTAATAACTTGATGCTGATCTCTATTTTCTTTGTTTCTTCTGGCAGATTGTATTCAGAGAGGATTTTGGAACTGAAGGTCGTGGTGGATATTTTGATGAATACGGGTATGGTACATGGCACTTAGTTCTAGTATCCCCATTGTATAGGAACGTTTATGAAGAATCATGCAACTTCTCCTTCTCTGTAATTTGAAATATATTTCCTAAAAAAAAAGGAGTATCTTTGTACACTACAATGACTTTTGCTGGTTTCCATACAATTTGAGTCCCTAATTCCAACTGACTTTGGAAAAGAATACATGACCTTCCTGGTACTCAAGACTTATTAAGTGAAAGAGAACATGTTAAATATCTTTCTGAGTCTTGTTTCTCTTTGTGCAGAATTATCCGCGATATTATCCAAAACCACCTGTTGCAGGTAAGTTTATTACTAAACTCAACCGGATATCATATGGTTAAGAATGCAACCTTTGCATAATTTGCTGTGTACGTAACTGGAGTGTCTATAAGTTAGAACATCATTTCCTCTGATTTGTGTCTATAAGAAGTTTTCTTTTCAAAGGAAATTCCTTAGAATATGTGCTCATTTTGATTTCTGAAGGCATTACTCATTAGGTTTCTTGATTCTTGTCCTCTACCCAAAAGGAAAGAAAATTGAAATAGAACAAGTTGGAGGCAGAAAATGCTGTGTAGTGTTAACCTACTTTACCTATTTATTGAGTTCATTTCAACTGCAGGTTCTTTGTCTTGTTGCTATGGAGAAGCCTGTTTCTCTCAAACCTGAGCACATTCGTGATGAGAAAGTGAAGGTGCATATCTTTTCACTCCTTACTTTAGAAAGTGACTGCTTGTTGTTTATTTCAGCTTTCTAACAGTAGGATCTATGACCTCGAAGCATTACTTTATGCATAACAAACCAACTAAGTATTAAAGGCATCCATTTTAGAGGAGTTATGGTTGATGTGTTACTCCTCCAAAAGGTTCTTCAATCCATTTCTCTAGTATATGCTAATTACTGTATAAAATCCAGGTTCTTCAATCAGTACTTCCAATTAAAGATGAAGAGGTTGTACTTGGACAATATGAAGGTTACACAGATGATCCAACAGTTCCTGACCACTCCAACACTCCAACATTTGCAACTGTTATTCTCCGTATACATAATGAAAGATGGGAAGGTAGTATTGTTGTTTGTTTTTTCCTCCTATAAAAATTTTTTAGTGGCTCAGCCCCAGAAAATCTAAACAACTCATTAGGAATTTGCTGTTATTTTATTTTTTGATGTCTGAGTATGTCGGTCACTACTGTTGATTGTTTTATGTTCTTTTCATTGGATAGATGAAATCATAAATTTAATTTAAATTTCTCATTAAATTTTCTAATTTCATTCATTGATTTGTTTCCAGGTGTTCCATTTATACTAAAGGCAGGGAAAGCATTGAATTCAAGAAAGGCAGAGATACGTGTTCAATTTAAGGATGTTCCTGGTGATATTTTCAAATGTATGAAAATAATAGACCTTTAAGATTCTTGATAACTTACCTTACATGATTGTTTGTTTCCATTGAGCTGCTTTTGTAGTCTTTCCGATGAACTTGAGTGTGGAAGTGTGATACTCTCTGCCTTAAGTTTACTTGGGAAGTTATCACATTTATGAATAATGACTTCAGAAGCTTACATGAAAACTAAGATAGTAGTCTGTTAATATGTAAGGGTGTCTTTAGTGATTATTTATTTATGATAGATAAAATACATGTCATTTATTAATCTATAAAGACAATGGTGATTGTCCATGAATGAAAGAGAATGAGCTTGAACAGTTCTATTTGAAGGTTTAGTTGTACCTTATGGTTGTGGTGTTAGAGGGAAGCACATTTGTCGGATGAGTGGGTTCTACTTGTATAACGTAATAACAGCTGGCATAGATAAAGCACATTTACTGTTCTTGTCAAAACCCTTTCTTTTTTTTTTTTTTTGACTCTTTTGAAGTAGTCTAACCTTTTAATCAGCTTGTTGCTTGAATTTTGTCTTCTTATGTAGGTAAAAAGCAAGGGAGAAATGAATTTGTGATACGCCTGCAACCTTCTGAAGCCATGTACATGAAGCTAACAGTGAGTTTGTTGGTCTTATTGTGTCAATTTCAAAGCTATTAGAGCTATAATTGCTATGTATGAGGATTTTCCTGCTTGTAAATTCAGATGTTTCCGTCCTGCTTCAAGATGTTTGTCTGCTAAATTTTTTAGAAAAGATATTTTTAAAAACCAACAGTTATCATTTCACATTATCTTAAATCTTTGGTTGTAGCGGGTGACCAGATATGAGGATGCTCCTTATGATGACTTTTGTGCACCATTGATTCTCAATCCTGAATACTTGATGGCCCTTCCTTGTTTTATCAGATTTTGGAGACATTTATATGAATTTTCTAGAATTTTCCAAAATCCATTGCCAGATTCATCAAAAACTGCTCACATGGCCAATCACAAGTGACAGGATGTAGCCTACAGTTAGTTTAAGCATTGAAAAATAGTTGCTAGAATTAATTGCTAGATCTTTATGCTTGTATATTGACTTGCATTTTTTCATTGATGCAGGTGAAGCAGCCTGGTCTGGAGATGTTAACAGTGCAAAGTGAACTAGATTTGTCATACAGGCAACGTTATCAAAATGTTACAATTCCTGAGGCTTATGAACGTCTTATTCTTGACACGTATGACTTGCCTTTTCTGTTCCTTGAAGCATTCTTGTCTACAAGGCTTTACTCTTTCTACTTTCAAATGAAATGCATCATTTTTACAAACTGTGGTAACTAGTTAACACAAACTGTGGTAACTACTACCTTCAAAGGGCTAGTAGTTGTGGTATTGAGGATTACAAACTGTGGTAACTAGTTAATACAAGTAAATTGAGAATATGAGTTGTACAATACATGTGTAATGAACAACGGAATCTGGTTTTGTTTTTACAGGATAAGGGGTGATCAGCAGCATTTTGTTCGCAGAGATGAATTGAAGGTAAGAATTCATGTATGCTTTGGAAGAAAATAACTCATAGGGGCAATTCATACTGACATTTGTATTGCTTCAATCATCAGGCGGCATGGGAGATTTTCACGCCTCTTCTACACGGAATTGACAATGGTGAACTGAAGCCAACTCTATACCAACCAGGCAGCCGTGGTCCTGCAGAAGCAGATGAGCTTTCAGCTAAAGCTGGTTATGTTCAAACACATGGATATATATGGATTCCTCCCACCTTGTAGAAACTTGCTAGCTTGCAGTATTCCTTCATCATCACCATATAAGTTGAGGTTTTTGCTGAAGTCCGTTTGTAATGCATCCAATAAAATTGTAGCCGTATAACCCTATATCAGCCGGGCCAGCCTGTTATAGTGTGCCATAAAAATATGCTTAGCCAAAGAGCTTTGTTCCCCTGCCTGTTTGAAGTATGTACCTTGCCTTACTTTGTGTGTAAAATATGATTTGATATCCCTTTAAATCATATTTCCAACTCTTTATGGAGGGTCTTTCCTTATCATACAAGAGAAGCTTTTGTTTCTGTTTTTCAATATGGCTGCTAAGGAATCAGGTTGGCTTGACCCTAGAATGAAGCTCTGCCGAACCTGTTTTGCTTGAGCCATCTTTTTGTAGTTTGCAAGAAATCTATAGCTCCACTTTGAATGATAAATACTACATTCAAAGAACTGCTGGACTTTTTCACCTTTTCTGGACAAAGATAATCCTGCATTTAAACATATCTGCCTCCAAATTTTCCATTGAAGCTAAAGGATTATACTTTTTTCTAACGAAACTTCCAAGGGAATAAAGATGGCGCTAACATCATACAGTATCTGATCTTGACTTTCTTAGATTTGAATAATCAAACCTGTAGTGTATCTGCCAGACCTTCATGCATCTGATGTATTCATTATCGGTAACAGAACTCTGAGACTTCTGACCCTTAGTTTCTTTATCAACATGCTTATCCTAATAATAATAATAATAATACTTAATAATCTCTTTCCTTGGAAGAATATATATTTATGTTTTGTTTTTCATCGTAAGTTGGAAGATGAAGGAACCAAAGAAAGAATGGTAAGATACCCAAAGCAAAGAAAACCTTGGAGGGCAGGTAAAAACCATGTGGAGCCCTAACTTTCCATGCACCTGTCTGTTGAAAGCTTTCCTTTATCAACCACACATTTCTTTCACTTCTTTTTCACTTTTTCTTCCTAAATTCCCTCAACCTTTACCTCTAACCTTAGCCTTTCACTTTTCTTGTCAAAACATGGTACCCAATATTCTTATTCGGTCAAGTTAATTAAAAGAAAGATTAAAAGTTTTGCTTCAAAAATCTATACACAAAGTCATGATTTGATGCAAATATGTTGCAACAACCCAAACCAAAATGCCAACACATTTATTATTATTATTATTATTATTATTATTATTAGAAAAATGGCTTCAGCCTAATTAGTTGAGGCATGGGGTTATGATAAAAACACTTTAATTGTTTCAAAAGAGGAATATTAAGGGGGAAATTAAGCATGACAAAGCAGATTTGATGGATGTGATGATAGCTTGCGAAATGATGTTTGAACATACTAAATTTAATGCCTTTTGGAGATAATATTTATTTGGATTTATGTGGAAAAATAAGGAAGAATCAAGAGTGGATTAATTAAATATTTAATACTAGATAAAATGTCAATGTCAATGCTATTTTATGCTTATCATAAAACTTAGGATGCCAATTTAATTGTCAAAATATATTATATGTCAATTTTAATACACCTTTATTTATTTTCACTAATAATAGGAAATAGCCAAAATTAAAAATTAGCAATACATTTTGTATCAAATTATTAAAATTAAAATAAATATTTTATTCCATGACCTAAGTTGGGTTCACCACCACCACTTACAAATCCAAATCCAAAAAGGCTTATCTAAATCTTAATTAATTATTTAAATAATTAATATAATTTTTTTTATAAAAAAAAGTATATATAAAATCATCCGTCTAAAATAAATAACTCCTAAGGGTTAGTCCTCCAATTGGCCAGGAACTTTAGTTTCCTCTCCCCTTATTTCTCTCCTTCTTCTCCCTTATTTTTGGCAAACTCTGTTTTTTCTTCTGTTTCTCTTTCTCTTTCTCTCTCTCTCTGTTCTTTACCCTTTTATTGTTCTTCTTCTCTGTCGTTCTGCATTGCTCCTTTACATGGAAAAGTTTGGTCAAAAACTTTTGATTCTTTATCTTCTGAGTTAGATTCTCTCATAATAAAATTTTTTTTCTCTTTTTCTTTTTGGCCCTCTATTCATATACCTTGTCCTTCTTCAGTACTCTCCCGGTCTTTGTCTCTCTCTCTCCATTCTTTTAAAGTTTCAATTTTTACGTTCAGGTTAACGTAAAAGGGTCAAAAAAGGCCTAATTTTTTTCAGCTTAAATTTGGCTCCTTTGGCTTTCTTTAGGTTTTTACAAGAAACCCTATAGAATTTCTGGTGTCTTATTTCTTTTTAGCTTTGTTTTGTCACCTGGAATATTGGGTTTCCTCGTATTTGGATTGGACTTCTAAAAATTTGGTTAAATTTATTTTTGGTTGTACGATTATGTTATTTGTTTCCATTCTTGGCTTAGTTTAGGGTTCTTGATCGAGGGTTATTGTTATATTTGGATTTGTTGGTGTTTGAAGAATAAAACAAAAATGGCTTTAAATGATTTTGGGAATTCGTGGAGTTTTTGGAGTTGCAACTGGGATGTGGAGGAAACCCTTAGCAGTGGAAGTAGCAAAAGTGAATCAAACGGCTTTTCTGAGGCTATTAACGATGATATTGTTGATAGATTGCCTGCAGATCCATTTGGGATGGAAATAAGGTCTACTTTAACTGCAGCAATCACAGGTTGGATTCAGGATTTTGAGAATGACTTTGGGTCAGATTTCTGTGTGTTTGATATGCAAGATGATTATGAAAAGAAGATTGCTGATCAACAGCATTTGTTTAAAGGTCTAAATTGGGTTTGGAATGGCAGCATGAGCATCCAACAGCAGGAAGGGAACTCTAGTGTTGGTGAATTTGGTTCAGAAGATGGTGATAAAAAGATTGGTGATCAATATCTAAATTGGGTTTGGAATAGTACCATGAGTTTTCAACAGGAGGAAGGGAACTTTGAGATCAACGAAATATTAGTCCCTAATGATGATTTTAATGGATTTGGGATTGGTAATAGACTTTCCATTGGAGGTTTTGTGTCTAATGATGAAGGTAAGGGATTGGAGGATTGTAAGGGAGTTTTTTGTGATGGTAGTGAGGGAGGTGCTCCAAATGATGCTTTGTTTTTCGCTCTTGGTTATCTTGGTGTTAAGGACCTCCTTGCAGTTGAAAGGGTTTGTAGGTCTTTGCGGGATGCGGTTAGAGGTGATCCTCTTCTGTGGAGGAGCATTCACATTGAACAGACATTGAGTAGGAGGATTAATGATGATGATCTTTTGAAATTAACTGGCAGGGCTCAAGGCACTCTAGAATGCTTGAGTCTAGTGGGGTGCTTAAAAATCACAGATGACGGTTTGAAGCGTGTGCTTGAAAGCAATCGCAGGCTCACTAAGGTTAGTGTTTGCAGTGCAAGTAGCTCTTCCTGAGTCAATAAAGTTCATTCATTTTACAGTAATTGATTTATTTTTTAATTCGTGGCTGTGCATATACCTAAAGGATTATCAGTGACAAATTGTTTCTTTTAATTGTTTTAATGTTGTTTTGCCTCTTTTTGTTATGTGCTAGTTGTGTCTGGATTTATTTATATTTATTAAGGTTGGAAGGTCATTTTTGTTTAGCTACAATGGTTGGCAAGATCATTCTCACTTGTGTGCTATGTTGATGCTTAATTAGCTAGGTGCAGTATGCATTTACCAAATTGGATCCCTCAACTGTTTCTCCTTTTATTATATAGCCATGTATGATATGCATGCCATTGTAAGGTTGTCAGTGTGTAGGATACTTTGAAATTCCATAGAAGTTGATTAAGTCTAACATGAGGACTGATGCATTGGGTTTTTTGATAGCATTCACCGGATAAAATATTTTATAGAATGGTCTTTCTAAATTCAAAGACACTTTAGGATTTCAATGGGTGATAAGATTCTGGTAATTGTGGTGATGTCTTCTAATTGCAGTCAAAACTTAGAAGTAAGTTACATGCTGCTCTTGACTGCCACAAAATTTTCTATATTGGTTTCAATTTTTGCTCACTGGTCATAGCAAGTTATCGGCTGTTGGTAAAAAGGCTATATTTTGATCTCCTTTAACCTTTGGAGCTCGCATGAATTCATGAAAGCTGGATTTGACCTTTTTGTTCTCTCTGTAGTCATAACAAGTTAACAAATTTGCATGTTTTAATGCAGCTACGTGTGCCAGAATGTACAAGACTGAGTGTTGAGGGCATTTTGTTCAATTTAAGAGCCTTCAGGTCTGCTGGGTCCCCAGGAATAAAGCAGTTAAGAATAGGTGGATGCTTTGGCGTAACGGAGGAGCAATTCAAAGAGTTGAAGTTCTTACTTGGTGTAGATAAACCAATGCAATTGGGAGCGCAAAAACCACAATTTTTTCGCCAGGGGCATTTGCATCTCATGCGTGATGATGATAGGGCCATTGACATTGAGGTTTGCCCCAGATGTGAGAAACTGAAACTAGTTTATGATTGCCCATCAGAGAGTTGCAGAAGAACACATCATGCTGCTGAGTTGTGCAGGGCTTGCATTATCTGCATAGCACGCTGTATTCATTGTGGGTGCTGTCTTAAGGATTGTGATTATGAGGAAACGTTTACTTTAGATTTTCTTTGTTTTGATTGTTGGAAGCAGATCTTTAATCGTGAAGAGAAGCCAGAAGTAATGGGTGCCTCCTCTTCCAAGCACACCATCTTTCGTCAAGAGACGAGGTATCAGTTGTGTTTTTATCGCTAGATGTTCCCTTTGGCAGACTGTGGACAAGACTTCTGCACAATGTAAACCTAGCAGGTGGCTGTTGAGCATGTGCATTGATGCCCTATCAGTGAAGTTTAATATATTCTGTGAATGTTATGCAGCTTCTGAGGTGTATCTCAGGCTGCTATGTTATTTGGTGTTTCCTGCTTTGCTGCTGCATGCAGTGAACTTTAGCTGAGAGGTCACTTCATACGATCTTGTGAAGAATTGAGGTTCATGGGCAGGAACAAGAGATGCTGAAGAGAGACGTTACTGAAAAAAAAAAAAAAGAGAAAAATGAAAAAGAAAAAAAAAAGAAGTCAAAACAAAAGGAAAAATAAAAGAATGATTGAGAATGCCGTATCATTGGTTCTTCTTGAAGTCTGCTATTTTATAGTTGGAGGACATGAAGCAGGTGTTCTGAATGCTTTCTGGCTGAAATGAGTTCTGTGTGACATTGCTTTGTTCTTCGTTGTTGCCTTCTGAATTCATTCCATCCTTGTAAATGAGGAGAAGCAACACTGGCCTCAAAGAACGGCCTGGATGGTGTCTGCTTTGCGGTACCTGGGGCAACAATGGTAGATGTTCTTCTTATCCCACGACAGCAGCAAGAGTAAGTCCAGTATTATTCGTAGGATCTTCTTCTTACAAAGCTTGAAGGTTAGGTGTTGAGAATGCTTTCTGGCTGAAACGATCTCTGTGTGTCATTGCTTTGTTCTTCGTTGTCGACCTCAGAAGTCACTGAATCCTTGGAAACGAGGAGACGCAACACTGGCAAGCAGAAAGAACAGCCTGGATGGTGTCTGCTCTGCGGTAGCGGGGCAACAATGGTAGATGTTCACCTTATCCCATGACAGTGCCAGGAGTAAGTCCGTTATTTTTCATGGGATCTTCTTGCAAAGCTGAAGGGTAGCTGCCATCGAATCGATGGGAGCTCTTATCTGATCTTCACCGGAATGCCCTCCTTCGGGCTGTTGTCTTTGTTTTGATATCAAAGCAACAGGAACTTCATATGTAAACTTATATGGCATGTATGGTTCATTTTCGAATAGAATAATTATTCTATGAGGATATAATAAAAAAATAAAATAGAATGATTATTATGTTGTTTGATTTATGACATAAAATAAAGTAAGAATTGTTATTATAACTCATTCTGATGTTTGGTTAATAAAAATAATTAACAAATGAATGATAAAATGATAAAATTGTTTTTTATTATAATTTAGTAAATTAGATAAAATTATTCATTATTATAATTTAATAATATTCTTAATTTTATTTTTATTAAAATGTAAAAATATTAATAATTTATTATTAAATTATTAATATGATTTTTTATTTCAATTTATTTTTATTTTATCCTTATTTGTATTTTCATTTTTTAATCTTTAAATTTCTATTTTCATAAAAAATTTAAACATTAATAATTTAATAATTTTATTATTTAAATATATTANATATTATTTATTTATTTTTTTTACTTTCCTTTATATTTATTTTCTATTTGTAAGTTATAATTATTTTCAATAAATAGAGATATTTTTATCTAATAAATTTTTAATAATATTTCATAGTCATGAAATAGTCATTAACATGGGGGAGATGGGAATGGTTAAACCAAGATTTGGGAGAATAGCCATGGATGGCTCTTCCTGACCTCTAAAACCAAGTAACCAACCAAACAATAGGATAGAAATGAGGTAGGAATAAGGGGGGAATGGCTTAGCTATTCCCCCGTACCAAACGTGCCAACATTTCTTGGACAAAATAATGCTTTGACTGAGTTGATTTGGTACCTCTAATTTCCCATTAACTGCTTCTAATCTTCTTTTCCATGTTATGCAATATGAGCACAAACCCAAATTTAGTTCATTAAGATTTTCTAAATAATATTATTCTTTCCCTCTTATTTTTTTTTATTTATCTTTTCTCTTGGTATGTTGTAAAATATATTTTTCTCATTTATAAGTACTTAGCATTTTTAATTTATATGTTACAAATTTATTTTAAATTAGATAAGTATTAAATATTTATATTTAAAAAAAATTAAATTATAATATAAAATATATTAAAATTAAAGTTTTTATGTTAATTTTCGTAAAAGTTAAAAAGAGACGTTATAATTACGGTCGATGGACTAAATAACATGGAATAGAGGTGGATGGTAATTAGACTTATATGATCATTTAAACAATAGGTTGGTTCAGAAAATAAATAATTATTTTTTCAATTTATTTAAATAATAAAAATAGTAATTTTTTTAATAAAATGTTTTCACGATTTTTTTTTTCAGTAAGTTAATTTTTAATTACTAAATGGAACATTTTTTTCAGATTAAAATTTGGCATGTGGAGCTGAAAACAAAAAAAAAAATAGTATTTTAAAAGGAAAAAAGGTGAAAATATAAATTATTTAAAAGAAAATTTTTTATGTGATAGTTTTTTATATAAAAATTAAATTTTATAAAAATGAAAATACATTCATTTATAATTATTTTTTATTTTAAATAATTTCATCAGTTGAGCATTATAATTATCATTTGATTAATTTAATGTTTAATTAACCAAATTAAAATCATAAGCCAAATTTTAGATATAAATAATTAAAAAAAATTCGCAAGTGAAATTACGTTTTGCTAATTTACAGCAGTCCTCGCCTTATTTAACGCCCAAAAACTCAGCTGGTTGCCGCCATAGAATTAGAAGCTCTCTATTTTTCTCACAGCTATTGTTCTTCAGCAAAACCATCAGCCCATGGCCATGGCGAACGGAGAAATCCCAGAAAACGCCAACGAACGTAATTTCTTTTTTAATTTGGTGGATTAATTAGTTCTCTGCTTTTGTTTTTATACTTAATCGTCTTCATTTCTCTTCAGATTGCCCGGGTCCTCAATCGGAGTCAGCGGGTAAATCCGATGCCTGCCAAGGATGCCCTAATCAAGAAGTTTGTGCCACCACCCCTAAGGGCCCTGACCCTGGTTTGCTTTTTCGTTCTTTACCATCTTTTTATTAATTTTCATGGTGATGGTCTGAGGCTTCTTAGTGAAGAGGTTTTTTTTTTTTTGCTGTATCAATGTTTTTGATGGCTAGGATTTTAGGTTTCTTTGGGATTACTTTTGAAATATTAACAACCTTATAATAGCATTTGAAGCTTTAATGGAGAAAATAACATCTGGAGATATCACAAGTATCCATGTTACATACTCAGTTGGCGCTAGAATTTGTTAGGGTAAACCCCACCTACAACCCTTGTAGTTTTAGCTTTTCCCGCATGGCCATTAACTGCAACGGTTGTAGGTGAAGCTTATCCAATGTGTTAATATATTGAATGGAGCTCGCATTTTTGAATGATGAAAGAATGCTTCCAAACTCTAGTAATATTTATTATCTCAGTTGTGTGTTTAAGGAAGCTTACTCGTGATGTCTGGTGGAACCTAAAATTTTTTTTTGATAGCATAGTATTAAGTTGCATACCTTAGTGCATCAAGGTCTTCTCAGTGTTTCTGACTTACTGACCTGGAAATAAAGCAAAGATTGATGATTATTTTAGTTGCAAGCTGTTTTGTTTCGGAGTGTTTGACCAGGCTTTTAACTCAGCTTATCACCCTTCCAACCTTTTTTGAACTAAGGAAGGGTGTCCTGTGTTTTGACTGTTCTTCTAATTTCATTTAACTGTTTGCCACCACTTTTTTTTTTTTAATTTTCATAATGGTCTATTTGAAAAAGCTCACATATAATTGTATTAATTGTCTATAGTTTAACATTTGTATTGATGCATTCATTAGCTTAGTTGTCTTAGGTTTTACCTCATATAATAACGAGCAACTGTTTGCAGTTATGATATATGCCAGAAATGAGAACTGATGAATGCTTCTGGCCTACGTAATTTGCCTCTCTCCATTTTGGTGGATATGTTATTTTGTGCTTTTTCTCTATTCTATTTTATAACTGGCATATTGTGGGTTTTGTTGTATGAAAGGATGATTGGCAATCATCTGATGGTTAAATACATATTCATGATGGTTTATAAAACTTAAAGATTTTTTGCTTCTGTCCTAGCTTGACCAAATGATCTGTCAAATGAATCAGTAATCTGATATAATGTTTAATCCATTACATTCTGCAGACTTGGTTGCAATTGCAGAAAGAATGGCTACTGTTAAGCATAAGATACTGGTTTTATCAGGGAAGGGAGGAGTTGGCAAGAGCACTTTCTCTGCCCAACTCTCATTTGCGCTAGCAGCTAAGGATTTCCAGGTGGGTCTACTGGACATTGATATTTGTGGTCCAAGCATTCCAAAAATGCTTGGCTTAGAAGGTCAAGACATTCACCAGAGCAACCTTGGGTGGTCTCCTGTTTATGTTGAGTCCAACCTTGGAGTAATGTCAATTGGGTTCATGCTTCCCGACCCTAATGAAGCAGTTATTTGGAGAGGACCTCGTAAAAATGGGCTCATCAAGCAATTCCTAAAAGATGTATATTGGGGAGAGCTCGATTTTTTGGTTGTTGATGCCCCACCTGGGACCTCTGATGAGCACATCTCAATTGTCCAGTTCCTTCAGGCTACCGGAATAGATGGAGCAATCATTGTCACTACCCCACAGCAAGTGTCTTTGATTGATGTTCGTAAAGAAGTTAGTTTCTGTAAAAAAGTTGGAGTACCAGTTCTTGGAGTTGTTGAGAACATGAGTGGCTTGTGTCAGCCATTGACAGATTTCAAGTTTTTGAGGATGACAGAGACTGGTGAACATACGGATGTCACAGGGAAGGTTATTGAATATATGAGGGAGAAAGCACCTGAAATGCTAGATGTCATTGCTGCCAATGAAGTCTTTGATAGCAGTGGTGGTGGTGCAGCAAAAATGTGTATGGAGATGGGAGTACCATTCCTCGGAAAGGTGCCATTGGATCCACAGCTTTGCAAGGCAGCTGAAGAAGGCAAATCTTGCTTTACTGAACAGAAATGCGGGGTCAGCGCACCTGCGTTGAAGAATATTATTGAGAAACTGATGGCAAATTATTGGCATGAAGAAATGTCAGTGGAGCAGTAGCTTAGAGTGAAGTAATGTTGGGTTTCACCTGTTGATCTTTGCGGAACAAAATTGGGTAGCGAGTCAGGCAATACTATTTTTCCTGAAATCATATGTTTGTGGAATTTTTCTGTGGGGTGCAACGCTTGAGTCGTAGAAATTAAATAATCAAAAGTGAGCTTGAATTCTGAAGCTTTCTAGCTATAAGTAATTAGTTAATTCTATATTTACTTTCATAACTTATACTTAAATTCATAACACCCTTAAATCAAGGGTAGGTGGTGGGGATGGAGGTGTTGATAGGATCACTCTGCGCCTAGAACTGATCTATAGGTCTACATTTATTCCCCCACTGTCCTTAAGTTTGTGGATTGGATCAATATCAGCTATCTTCATGATTGCTTTTTGTGTCTTGCTTGACTGGTTTTATGCCCTTAGTTGATATGAAAAGCTTTCATCATTTCATTTGCAGCAGGTGACTGGTTAACAGTTAACCTAGAGTGGGCATTAGATCATGTTGGTGACCTCTGATCATTTCCACCACTGATGCAGCTACAGCCAGTGAAGTCCTTCCTTGGGCTGTGGAGGTAGACCACTAGAAATGGTATCTTTTGTTTTTTGAATTCAAGTGCAAAGCTTCTAAGTTTTCTCCACCGTTATTGTAGGAATTTGATAAAAATTTCAAATTGTGCAACAAATCCATTCGGAGCAATTTATATCTACTCAGTTATTTTTGCTTTGCTTCGCTTTCTGTCTGTAATTTGACAGTCAAGATTCATTTTACTTGTATTTATTGAAGCTCCTCGTCTTATCAAGGGCATGAACATTTGAGGCATATGTCATGATCCTTGTATGGCAGGAGGTGAAGGCCACCCCTGTTATACTGGTAGGGTTATATCAGTCAAATGTGGGGATTACACTAGAAGAGTTGGTATCAACAACTGTGGATGCAATTAAGGAAGCAATCACGTCAATGTTCGGGTTAAGGACTAAATGAGCATTTTGGCTAGAGGATGAAGACCAGCTTGTCTGGAGTCTTGACAGGGGACATGCTTTTAAGAGATCATACACTCCACCTTGATGAGGGTATTTAGAGTCCTCAACTTCAGCACCTCGTGCAATGAAATTGGAGAATTGTTTTCAGATACTATTATACCAGCAGTGTATTGCAGCCATCACAATTGAATTGAGCCTTTACAACGAGGCTGAGTGCATAGTTGTTGGCACTGAGGATAAAACATTGTGCACAGAAGATGATCTCAATAATATTCTCAATCGCTGTGGCTTGGCATGGTTAAGAGACAGAAATGGATATAGATGCAAGGATACTTTGGATTATCTCCAATCTGGTGCAGACCAGGGCCTAGGACACAAAAAACTTTGAGCCATCGACTCAAGCAAATCCCAGCCCCAGTACAGGCAGGCACGCATAAAGATTATCAAATGATGTTATGAGGTAATATCATTGAAATCGACATCACAAGATTTCTATTTGTACGGTAGTCTATGTGCTGTATGTCAGCTGAGAATTTAGATAGATTCTTTATCATCTGGTTTAATCTTTTATGTTATAAATATTGGTGTATAGTGCACTGCCTCAAATCAGCTATCTTTGAACAGCTTTATGTTTTGTGAACCTCATTTGCCTGAACATCTTATTCAACATACATAGTGGGTAGGTGGCCCCAACTTTTTGTCTCATAGGGCTGTTTTCTTTTCCACCCCATTTTCTTCAAAGTTCCATACTGATAAAACACTTTGGCCTTGATTTTCCCTACTTAAAAAGTGATCTCTGACCCTTGTTTCTTGTCATTTACCTTTCATGGAAGACATGGATTTCATATGCAAGGCAAGGGATTTTCAATTACAGTGTTCTGCAATTGACAAATTTGGCATGAAAAGATGAAGTGTAGAAAATCGTGTTCCTTAAATTGAAAATTTTGATGGAGTGTCCATGTCCCCCCACCTATCTCACCCATGCAAACTACCCTTGTGGTAGGGTCTTGTTTGTGATGTTGTGAAACTTTTATGGTGTTGCAACTTGGAACAAGCATATTCTCTATGGTTGTTGGTATATTCACCAATCAGTCAAAACCATCTAAGAAAAAGTTAGGTCATTAAGGACATTTAATTTATTATTATTATTATTATACACAGTGGAGTTACTTTGACTATACTAGGATGCAAGAGAAACATTAAGCCAGCTCTTGGGCCATGTTTTTTTCATTAAAATGTAATTTTTTTTACAATATAGATGTTGAATTATTTTTAATATGAAAAAAAATAAAAAAAATAATTTTATAATTACATTAAAAAAAAGAAATAGGGACGAGGAAGAGTATTATTACTGGATGATTTTGTTAGAAAATTTTCTATTTTAAATTTTAATATTTTTTTCCCCAAAAAATATTGAGAAATTTCTAGAAGATGAGATATACGGGGAAGAAAAATCAAATTAGCAAGAGCATGGCAAGAAACAGGATTTTTCCTATCCATACGTTAAACGGACCGTCAGTCTCTAATCCCCTCCCCATCCCAAGGTCACAACCGTAATTTCCCCCTCATTCCAAGCCCAGAAATTTCCAAAATTTTCACCCCCAGCCCCGCACCATCCTTCTCTTTTTACCGTTTCCACCCCTTCTCATCATCCTCGTGAAATCCTCAACCAACAGATCACGTGACCAACCTCGAGATCAACGGCCACGACACTCCCATCACATGTTTGTGGTCCCGATTTTTCCCTAGAAATTTCCGCCATCTGCCCCTTCTTTATTTAGGTTTCGACACTCCCTCTTATATATAAATCCCTTCCTCTTCATTTCCTCGCCACTGTATCACTCTCGTCTGCGTCAGTCTCCCGTCTTAACACTTACTTTTGGTCGACTTTGTTAGAGATTTGTTTCTCGTTTTTCCGACATGGCGAAGATCAAGATCGGAATCAACGGTACATATTTTTTTCGTTGTGGTTTTTTTATTTAGTTTTCAAATCATGGATCTGATTTTTTTCTTTGTTTGTTTGGTGAAGGATTTGGAAGAATCGGGCGTTTGGTTGCCAGAGTCGCTCTCCAAAGCGATGATATTGAGCTTGTTGCTGTTAACGATCCTTTTATCAGCATTGAATACATGGTTCGTGTTCGTACATTTGTATTTCCTTTGCACTTGCGTCCTTGCATGTTTCTAGATCTTAGAGGATTAATGACTTGAATATTTTGTTCCTGATCTGATTCTTACACTTTCTCTGTTACTTAACGAAGAGTGATGTCTTTTAACTGAAAATAATTAAAATGATAACGAGATCTATTGAAAGATCGATCTGCTAGAGATTTATGATGGACTAACAGGTTCTGGTTGGTTTTTAAGTGAGTGAGTGAATTTTGGGTTTAATTTGAAAAGAAGGAAACTAGGAAAAGAATTTGGAAATAAAGAATCTATTTTTTTTGTTGTTTAGTTATTTAATAATTTGATAACTGTATTGTACAGATCTACATGTTTAAGTACGACAGTGTTCACGGTCAATGGAAGAACCATGAGCTTAAGGTGAAGGACCCAAAGACCCTTCTCTTCGGTGAAAAGCCTGTCACTGTTTTCGGCATCAGGTATTATATGTTTTGAAAGGGATTTTGTAATTGACTGAGGAGCATGATGAGTTTTGTCATGTAGAACTATTTTATTGATTTATGTTCTGTCTGATGTCAGAAACCCTGAGGAAATCCCCTGGGGGGAGTCTGGAGCTGAGTATGTTGTTGAGTCTACTGGTGTTTTCACCGACAAGGACAAAGCTGCTGCTCACTTGAAGGTTTGTGATGATAATTTGATCATGAGTTTATTTTATGGCCATAGGAGATGAAAATCTAATAGATTAATTGTTAACATGTCGTTACTGGTTTTTAGATATCGGATCTTATGATCTATCGAAATACTTTGTTTTGTCTATGTAATTATTAACATTCCTTTTGTTTATCAAGACTGAAAAGGGAAGGTTGTATGTGTGGAACTAAATTTGTTCTTTTTTTCATGTTTAGCATTCTTATCTGGGTTTAGCTTTTTATCTTCGTAGGGTGGTGCAAAGAAGGTGATCATTTCTGCTCCCAGTAAGGATGCCCCCATGTTTGTTGTGGGTGTCAATGAGAAGGAATACAAGCCTCACCTTGATATTGTCTCCAATGCTAGCTGCACTACAAACTGCCTTGCTCCTTTGGCTAAAGTAATAATGGTTCCTCTTATACTTGTTTGAATCATTCTGCTAATACGTTTTATGTTAAGGTAATAATGAACCTCTAAACATGGTGGCAGGTCATCAATGACAAATTTGGCATTGTTGAGGGTCTCATGACCACTGTCCATTCAATTACTGGTTAGTACTTATGGTGTTTTATTGCTTCTTGTTGCCACAAAATGTGTACTGTTGACTGACTTGTCTGTTTGAATCAGCTACCCAAAAGACTGTTGATGGTCCCTCAATGAAGGACTGGAGAGGTGGTAGAGCTGCTTCCTTCAACATCATTCCCAGCAGCACTGGAGCTGCCAAGGTGTATATCTATATTCAGATTTTCAGATGCTTGTACCTGTATTTTTCCTTCAAAGAAATGAGTGATTTTCAGCATGCTCTACTTCTTGTTGGCCTGTTGAGATTGAAGTTTTGTGATTAAATGTGGTGGTTATCTTGTAATGGCACAGGCTGTTGGCAAGGTGTTACCTGCGTTGAATGGCAAGCTGACTGGAATGGCTTTCCGTGTTCCCACTGTTGATGTCTCTGTGGTTGACCTCACCGTGAGACTTGAGAAGCCAGCTTCTTATGAGGATATTAAGAGTGCTGTCAAGTAAGGATTAGAATGTTGGTTTCTTAAATTGTCCTTATGATTTTTCAGAATATAGATAACCTATCTAATGCACTCCAATTCTTTTCTGCCCCTTTTTTTGTGTAGGGTGGCATCTGAAACCTACATGAAGGGAATTCTTGGTTATGTAGATGAAGATTTGGTGTCATCTGACTTTGTTGGTGACAGAAGGTGTGAAGCTTCATTCTTAATGGGTTTAACAATGTTGATTTTCTGGCTTGTGGCATGGTATTGTATAGATGATTACTAGATAATGCAATTGGAACTTATGTTGTGTTGTGCTTTAACAGGTCAAGCATTTTTGATGCCAAGGCTGGAATTGCTTTGAATGAAAAGTTTGCTAAGCTTGTTGCATGGTATGACAACGAGTGGGGTTACAGGTAAATATGCATATCTTGGTCTCCGAAGCTCATCAATAATACCTTGCAAGGATACTTGTGTATACTTGTCTTTTGCTGCATGTCTGATGGTAAGCATTTTGTCTGTTGCAGTTCCCGTGTTGTTGACTTGATCCGATACATGGCTTCTTGCAAGTGAGTGATATTGGTGTAGGAAGTCATTGCATGTTGTGGGCCTCCTCTTTCATCAGCCTTAGCAATATGGGAGAGGAGATGTCATGGGAATAATAGATTTGTACGGGACATGTTTTTGGATGGATGGAGTGTTTCCATTTTTATGCATTTTGGTCTGGAACGGTTTTCATTCTGTCGGAATGAATTTACTATTTTGGTTGTGTTCATAATTTTCTCTACTCTTTTCAAGTTTCATTGCAGATTCCTCTCTTTAGTTCATTGCTTCGATGTTGCATGAAATTTTCATTGATTCAGCTTTTATGCTAATAAGTTAAAAGAGCGTTTCTAGAAGACAGAGTCGAGATATGTCATGTAAAGAACCCCAGGCAGAAAAGAGTGCAACTTGAGGTCAGAAACAAACCGTTGATTGCAGTTGCAGTACAAATAAATAAAAACAAAACATCGAAGATGAATTTTCATAAGTTGATTTCAATGTTATCTAGCGGCCGAACCAGGTGGCTGTGCAGCACAACACAACAGGACTGAGTCTTAATCTCTTCCGCTGCCTCCAAGCTCTCTGCAGGCCCTTTTTACCATTCAGCATTATAGTTTGAATTCGAGAAACTGTCAAAAAAGGGTATTTTGTTTCGTTTAATGGATGGAGAAGAAGAGCAAAAATTTCCTAAAAAATTTTCAAGAATATATGTTCTGCCACTCTAGCCAACCACCTTAACATCCAAAACCCATCACTGCTGCCACCTAAAACCAAATTCAGAGCACCATCAACAAATAAAAATTCACACAAGTAAATGGTAAATTGTTGTTAAAACTTGTAAATATTTGCAATTCTGAACAAGAAAAGGATTAAAATTCAAAATGGTTCACACCCAAAGGTAAGGAAAAAAAAAAATAAAAAATTGAAAGACTAATTGTCTTCTTTCCTCCTCTCACATAGAAATGATTATAGAAAGACTGGGAGCCAAGAATTGAATGTGAAACCTCGTCCAACCAATTCACTTCATTCTACATCAATTCCCCACAATCTTTTCACCTCATAACCAAATCAACTATATCTAAACACAATTGATATGTGTACCAGAATATTAGAAGCTTTCCATCAATAATGCATGTGACTTGAGCTAATTCACCATCTATCAAACCTTACTTTTTGAAGAATTTTATTACCAATGTCAATGTGAAACCAAACAAGCTAAGGTTGAAGGAACACCTTAAGGATGTACTTGGGAACAAATAAGAATTGAACATATATTTAGCATCAAACCCATCTTTGAAATACTAAAATAACTGATTATTCTTATGATCTCAATCTAAAGGCCAACATGTTGTCCAACTTAACATCAAGAACTTTCTTAATTCTAAACATCTGGTCCTCAAAATGTTTTTTTCCAGACATAAGATGGTTTCAAATATCAGAAACTTTCCATCAATAACGCAACTGACTTGACAAAATTCACCATCTCTCAAGCTTCACTCTAAGTCGTAGGATCCTGCACAACCAAAGGAAAACCAAAATCAGAATGTTGTAACAGCAGTGAAGGTCATAGATGACCTTCACCATAAGGCCTGAATTACAAAACTATCAATGCAGAAGTCACAGCCCTTAAAAGGTATTACACATACTGCCTTCTATGAAATATTGTAATTGCATTCACCATGTGATTAAAACAGAATGATAATACCAAATAAAGGCAAACTCAATTGTAATTTCTAATTATATGAGGGGAGCCCATGAACTGCAGACATTCTTACTTCTAAGCTACACCCTCATGATATACACACACACACATATACATATAGGGAGAGAGGGGGGCAATACTACATGCCCAGCCGGTCTACCCTTTCTACCCTTGTCCCGCCTGACATGTCTAATGCCATGTCACCATAAAACTGACAACAGTTTTGTTTCCATTTTTTCCCCCAACCAATTGGGTTTCAGTCAATCAGTCATCACAATCTCTCTCCTCATTCAACTTTCCCTCATCAATCAGCTACGCATTGCTGACTTCCTCTTTCTCTCAACTACAAAATCCTGTTTTTTCTTTTAAAAACCAAATAAGGTTTTATTGCTAAGAGAGAAACACTAAGTGAAAGGGACAAGGCAAATACAGAAGAAAAACTCCAACAAAATACTTAAAAGAAAAAAAACCCAAAGTTCCCAACTGCATAAGTAACAATAAAAGCAACACTGTTAACAAAGTAAGAACAACACTACAACAACCATTACGACCCCTCACTCCAACATTCCACGTAAGGTTCAGATTGCAGAAGCAAAAACGAAAGAATAAATTAAAAAGTTGGGGAAGAAAGTTTAGGAAAAGGATGGGAGACAATCGAAGATAGAAGAAGGTAGGATGTGAAGGAAGAAGACCTGTAATGGTAGGGGGACTGCACAATGAGGTGAGGGGAAATATAGTGAGAATGAAATAAATCTAAAGGATGGAGAGAGAGAGAGAGAGAGTGACAGTGACATGGCTGCCATGGCTGCAGGGTTAATAGAGGCAGTACAAATTGAGTTAGCGCAAAGGGCAAACAGAATTTTTCATACACACACACACACGAATCAACAATACATCACAAACTACAAATTGATATTAATTAGGCAACTTATTAGGCACCACATCTCACATGATTAACATTACATGAACAAAGAATAAGAGAACAAATCATAGGAATAGTGCATTGATAAGATAATATACAACCACACTTACAATTTAGTTGAGACAGCTCGGCAGCAGACAAATGCAACCTAATGAATGCTAGAGCAAGAATAATATAATGTCTCACCGTAGATAAGCAGCTATAGTCTTCACAAAAAGATAACCTAAATTCTTTTACCTGATAACATCTAAATCAGCTTAACCACATAAAACATTGATTAGACATTTCTCCTAAGGCAGCTTCTTAGCATCCGCATCATGACATAATAGCATTGCTGAAGTGAGCAAGAACAAGGCATCCTCTCAACAAAGATAACCAATCAGTCTTTCTAATGACAACCTATGTGTCTGTATTTGATTTCAGCCAAATCAGCAATATGTTATACCAAACAAAAATTCATAATTCCCAAGCAAATTGGAGCACAAAAGAAAGCAACTTCCTTGTTTAACATATGGAAAGCAGCAAACATTTCTTCCAGCAAATTCAAGTGATGGTTGGCACTGGAGATTAAATGAACATGATAAATAAGGAAGTAACATTGACTGCAAATGCAATGTAACATACATAGGTAACAGAAATTACCATCATTCAAGCAGTCAGTCACGGCCTAGAAGGATTCATAGCCAGAAGCATGTTCTGTCCTCCAGGCAGGTATGCCACATTAGGTGACCTAGCAAGAGTTGAAGCAATTTCCCTTGATGCCTCAATCCTCCTTAGTTCAATCAGCCCCATACCAGCAGTTGCAGTTGCTTCAGAAATTAGTTTCGCAGCCTCACTTTCACCTTCTGCCCTGATAATAGCAGCCCTCCTCTCTTGGTCAGCTTTCGCCACAACGTACTTAGACCTCTCTGCCTCCTGTTGTGCCACCTGCTTCTGTTCCACTGCCCTTGAGAATTCCGCTCCATATGACAAATGTGTAATTGCCACGTCATCTAGCACAATGTTAAAGTCCCTTGCACGCTGCATCAGTCCAGTTCGGACCAATGCTGACACTTGGGGACGGTCAGTGAGAAGTTGGTCAGCATTGAACTGTGCAACCACAGCTTTCAATACCTCATTGCCAATTGAGGGAAGCACCTTCTCATCATACTCAAGACCAAGGCGTTGATAGATTACAGGAAGACGGTCCACCTTTTACAAACATGCCATCATTCAAACAATTAATCTTAAAAGAATAAACCAAATCATGCATTCAGCATGTATATTTAGACAAGCAAAGCTACAATGAAAGTAGAAGTGATGTTGATCTACACTTCTTGACCACATTGACAAGATCAGTAACTTTGATTCGATTCATATCATGATCAACACTTTTCATTTCTTAACAAAAAATTAAAAACAAAAAAACCCAGTACCTTCATTAATCATTTCACCATTCGCTGACACCTATGGCGCCGTGCGACGTTCCTTTAGAAAAGAACTGCGAATTGGTTGTCTCCTGCCATTTTTTGGAAATTTTTGCCTGATTTGCTTGTTGGGGGGTCTTTGGTATTTATGGGGAAAGAGAGGGTTTTTACTAGGGTTTGTGAAGCTTGGTAAATAGAGAGAAAAGAAAATAAATGGATTGGGCTTTCGAGTGAAATTTGGGCCTTCCTTATCCGGGAATTAAAATGGGTTCACTCATTTTTGTCATCCAATTTTGAGAAATTTGTGAATTTTGATATCCAATTTTCGCAGTCTTTTCATGTTTTTATATGATCTTACAGGGATTTCTAACCTTTGCTTTTCACTGTTTTAATGTTCTATTGTTCTTCCATGAGAGTCCAAAAACAATGAACAAAACCCAGAAATGATGAAAATAAAAAGACCCCATTAAACCAGAACCCATAAAAAGAAGAAGGTCTTTTGTTCTTAATTACCTGAGGTCTAGAAAGAACACGAAGCGTTAGATTAACCATCTGGAGATCCTTAGTTCCAGAAACAGATGAGAAGGTGTGGGGCTTTGTACGGATATCAAAGATGAAAGGCTTCTGGAGCCATGGGATCAAAAAATGGGTCCCTTCTCCGACCGTTTTCTCCATCACTCCCCTTACACGATCGAAGAGCACCGCTCTTTGGCCGCCGTCCACAGTGTACATTGAGGAGTTGAGGACAGTTGCAGCGGCGCCAAGACCGAAGGCGGCGCGTGCGAGGTTCGTTAAGAAAGAGACTGCTGCTTGGCTGCTTCCCATTTTCGGAAACCTTTTTACGCCTGATTTGCTTTCGTTGGGTTTTTGGTCTAGGGGACGAGGGCGGAGACAGGGTTTTAATTAGGGTTTAGGAAACTTGGCAAATGGAGAATAAGAAAATAAATGGGTTGGGCTTTTGTGCGATGTTTTGGGCCTTCCGAGTCCGAGATGAAAACAGAGTTATTGCTACCTTCACTCAAAAAATCTTCAAATTATTTTTTAAAAAAATTAAATAAACACTTATTCGTATAGTTTATTGAATTAAATTTTTATATTTTATTTTAAATTAAATTAATTTTTATAATTAATTATTAAATAATATTTATTAATTGAAATATCATTTTTCATTTCATACTCACTTGAAGTTGTCCTGACGCTTGTGAAAGGTGAAAGATATCTCATGGTTATTTAATCATATTACGTTATCATTCATTATACTATATCAATATGTCATGTAAACGTTATATGATATAAAATAATAAGTGACTTATTTAGTTTAAAATAAAGATATAAAGACTTATTTGACTCAAGATAAAAGTACATGAATTTAATTAAATATACTAAAAAAATTATTTAATTTTTTTGAATTTTTAAGGACTTTTTTAGATATTATATTAAACTTTATAATAAAACCAAAGAGACAAGGAAATGGAATAGAAAAGAAAAAAATGAGGAAAATTGAGAAAAAATGGGAAAAATAAAAAGTTAGAGATTTTGAGTGTTTCAAGTATTTGCATCCTATTTTATGTGGATTTTTTTCTTTAATTAACGTTAATTAGTTTATATTATATAAAAAAACATAATGCTCAAATAAGTTATTAAATTATTCAAGAAAATTCAAATAAACTTTTATTCTTTAATTATATTCAATCAAGCCTTTGTACCTTTATTTTAGATCAAATAATATCTTATGATTAATTATTGACTAATTGTCATTAGTTAAAATACTTTTTATCATTTTATATCCACATGATACTAATATAACGTTAATGTGGATGGTAGAAAATGCTATATAATTATGTTATTATGTCAAATTAGCATATCATATTATCATCAATTATGATATATCAATATGTCATATCATTATTAATAATGATATGTTAACATGCCACATCAAACCATGTGATATAGAATGATAAATGCAATTATAATTAAGTCAATCATTAATCATAAATAGATTGTTTGACTTAAAACAAAAATATAAAGGCTTATTTAGCTAAAAAAAAAAAAGGTACAAAGCTTTAATTGAACGCAATAAAAATATAGAAACTTATTTAAATTTTCTTGAATAGTTTAAGAGTTTTTTTGATATCATACCTAAAGAAATGAATAAAAGTGATGTTTTATCGAAAATAGGCATAGTGCTTAAATAAGCCTTTAAACTATTTAATAAAATTCAAATTCTTTTATTGCATTCAATTAAGCCTTATATTTTTATTTTAGATCAAATAAGCTTGTATGACTAATAATTAATTAATTAATATTAATCAAAATGTCACTTGTCATTTTATATTCACATAGCAATGATATGACGTTGATGTGTAAAGTGAAAAATACCACATCACTATATTATTATGTCAAATTAATATTTTTTTAAAAAAATCATGTCAAATTAGTATGTTACAATATCATCATTTTATAATATGTCAATATGTTATATTATCATCGATTATAATATGTTAGCATGTCAGGTCAACGTGATATAAAATGACAAATAACATTCTGATTAAGTCAATTATTAGTTATAGGAGTTTATTTGATTCAAAATAAAAGTATAAAAACATGATTGAACATAATAAAAATATAAAAACTTATTTAAATTTTTTTGAATAATTTAAGACTTTTTCAGATACTATGCCTTGAAAATGTTAAAGAAAAACGAAAGAAATGGAAGGAATCAAGATTATAAAAATTAAAAAAGAAAAAGACATTACAGTTTTCATTTTTTTGGGCTTAAATGGGTTGGGTTGGCCCATAAAAAAGAGGGATTAAAACCCTCAAATCTAGCCCTAGCTTTCTCCACGTAACTTCTAACATAAACCCTAAAAACAAGAAACAAGACTGAACAAAGACAAGAAGCAGGTCTGGTCTGTCAGGTAAGTCTTGCAAAAATTAAAATCTTGATTTGGGTTGGTGAAAATTATAATCAAATGTGTGACTGGAAAATATTTTTATATATATAGTTTTAGTTTAGAACATATGAATTGTTGGGTTGTGTTCATAGGAAAATTGAAATCTAATATTCTTTATGATTATATACATTATAGCTTCTTTAAGGAATTTCAGTAGTATTAACCATAGAAAAAAAAAAAAAAAGAATTATGATCCACATCAAATGTGTCTTGAAAGATCAGAGGATGCCTTTATAATTTTAGTAAAAATACTTTGATATTGTCCGAGCTAGTAACTAAATGAGTAATGGTGTGTTTTCTATTAAACAAAAAAAGATAAAGTTTTATAATCTTCCAGCTTAATCTCGTATATGTTAATTACACTCGAACATTTAATTTATCGATTGGTACATAATCTCGAGTAAGGTTTAAATCCCTTTTTCCAAATAAATAAAAAAAAACCTCATATGGGTTAATTTTAACTATATAATTATTGAAGATTAAAATATTGTATATTGTATAGATTAAATAACAGGTACCTTTGCTATTGTTAATCATATTTAAAGATTATGGCTGAAAATTGGGAAGAAATGGATCAAGAGCAAGAGCAAAGTCGTCAACTTTTGGAACAAATTTATGCTACATTTGATCCCAAGGACATTGATGGTTTCTTAAACATGTATATTGGTATAATCCCCATGGTTGCCACCAACATACACGATCTTGATACATTCAATGTGATGAACCAAGTCGCTCAGCAAAAGAATGCAAGTATTGACATCCTGAAGAAGAAACCAGTTGTTATTTCTGAGTTAGCAGATCATCAAACTCGAGTAGACAAGTTATGCAAGCAAATAGACGATATAGCAGTGAGGCTTGCTGGTTATCATTATAATAGTGCAAGGCTTCATTTCCTCCAAAGGTCTTGGAAGGAGGCTCTTGAACATGTACACAAAGCAGAAAAGGTTTTAATTCAATACGAATCAATTTATATTTCTGTTTCTTTTTTGTCAGGGTAAGAGTTAATCTATTGGATCCTGCTTTCATTGTTCATTTATTCGTGAATTTATTTTTTATTTTTATGATTTATATTTTGATAATTTTCTTTTTTATTTTTTTCAGAATTCTTGAACTCAAATTTGGGCATCATGAAGAAGCTAACCAATCTTTTCACAGATGCAAACAAGCATGTGAAATACTAAATCTCGGATTTGATTTTGAGATTTTTTTTAAGTTGTGTGACTCCATGTTGATCTCCAGTTTGGAAGATTCAAAGGGGAAACAAAAGCCAATGTCCAAAGGAAAACAAAAGAAATTGAAAGGGAAGAAGACTTAAAAAGAAATTGAAAGAGAAAAAGACTATTTTGTCATGTTACACTCAAATATTTGATTTATCAATTAGTACATGATCCTCTATTTAAAGAGTAAGTTTGAATCTTCTTCTCCAAATCTCTAAAAAAATGATTATTTTGTCATGTGCCGTTTGTTCGGCGAGTAGATTTACTTGTTTAGTTATGTTGGTTATTGATAAGTTGAAAAGTTACTCGTTGTCAAGTAATTTAGATAAGGTTCAGAGGTATTATGTTTTTGCATACAATTTTCAATTCTTTATGTTCTTTTTTTCTCTAATAGATTATTGATTTTTTTGTATATTTTTATTTTGAGTCAAATAAAGATAGATAAGTCGTGCTATGAACTTATTATGTTATAGTAGCATGCTACGTCATCATCAATTATTATACACCAGTATGCCACATCATTCTCAATTATAATATGAGTATCACTTGGTATAAAATGATAAATAGTAGTTTAATTAAGTTAGTTTATTTGACTCAAAATTAAAGTATAAGAGTTTGATTGAACGTAATAAAAATATAAGGACTTATTTGATTGATTAAGTTTCTGATGATATCTATGTTGAATGATTCAAACTAAGAATAGATATTGCCCATATAAATTGGCCTTTTAATTTTTTTTTTTTTTATAAAAGTAGCTAAGCTTCACCTTTTCAAATATTTGGATAGGTAGATTTACAGCGCAAAATTTTTTTATCATATGCCAAATCTACACGAAGAAAAATCATTTTTTATCATAGAGGAAATTGTGTGAAAAAGCCCTTTCCAATTCAAAAATGGTCCTCATAATAATTTTAACTATTTTTATCTAATTTTTAACAAGACTTGACAACAATGCTGTTTGAACAATTTCAAATAAATTAAATAGTTCTAGTTTTCTCTATTTTACCATTTAGAAAAAAAATTCTAAAATAATTGTTTGAACAATGCTGTTTATCTGGCCATCCAGCTCTTTCTCGTTATTCTCATTTTGTCTCTTACTAAATATTGTTTATCTCGTCATCCAATTCTCTCTCGTCATCCCAAAGAGTAGAGATAATATTAAAATATGTATTTTGGGTTGTTAAGTTTATTGGTTTATATTCGTAGGATATAATCCCAAAGTTGAGGAGTTAAAATTAATTAAATATATTTGTAAATTAAATATCTATATGATTTTGGCAACTTCTGGCTGCAAGCAGCCTAATCAATTTTGAGATATTTTTTAAGTTGTGTGACTCCATGTTGATCTCGAGTTTGGAAGATTCAAAAGGGAAACAAAAGCTAAAGTCCAAAGGAAAACAAAAGAAATTGAAAGGGAACAAGACTTAAAAAGAAATTGAAAGGGAAGAAGACTATTTAATTTGTTATGTAGCGTTTGTTTGGCGAGTAGATTTACTTGTTTATCTATGCTGGTTATTGATAAATTAAAAAATTACTGGTTGTTAAGTAATTTAGATAAGGTTTAGAGGTATTATGTATACATGATCTCACTATATTTTTGCATACAACTTTCAATTTTGTATGCTTTTATTTCTTTAATGTATTATTTTTTTTTTGTGTACTTTTATTTTGAATTAAATAAAGATAGAGGGTCATATTATGAACTTATTATTTCATATTAGCCTATTATGTTATTATCAATTATTATATGTCAGCATGTCATATTATTATCAATTATGACATGAGCACCACTTGGAATAAAATGAGAAATGATATTTTAATTAATTTTAACTTATTTTACTCAAAATAAAAATATAAAGACTTGATTGAACGCAATAAAAATATAAATACTTATTTAATTGATTAAGTTCTTGATGATATCCATGTTAAATGATTTAGACTAAGAACAGATATTGCCAAATCTACATGAAGAAAAATCATTTTTTATCATATGCCTCTAGTATCTAAAGTCGAGCTTAATTAGATAAGATTATGTCAAAACCCTAGCTCATACTATTAAACAACATGAGTCAATTGGGTCAGGTTTTACCTTTATTTAGTAAGAGCTAGAAAGCAAATCAACTTGGACTCGATACACCACTTTCTTTTTTTTTTTTTTTAAAAAAAGCATAATATTTGATTTTTTAAAATCATTTGAAAAAATTTAAATAAATTTTATTTTTTATTGTGTTCAATTAAGTTTTTGTATTTTATTTTGAACTAAATAAGACTTTTTGACTAACTGTTAATTAAATATTATTGATCAAAATGTCATTTATTTTTTTAATAATGTATGGTATTGATGTGACATATTAACATGTCACAATGAATGATGATGTGACATTTTCATCATTCCTATTAACGTAACATCCGCATCATGTGAATATAAAATAAAAATAGTATTTTGACTAGTGACAGTTAATCATAAAAGCCTATTTGATTTAAAATAAAAATATATGAACTCAATTGAACGTAATAAAAAATTAAAAACTTCTTTAAATTTTTTTAAATAATTCATGAATTTTTTAAAAATATATAAATTTTCTTTTTATGTGAAAAACACATGTATTAATGGTTATAATATTATACAATTTGTCAATATTTTGTTCATTTGGATTGGAACAAAATAATTTATGTGTTTGATGGCAAAAGAAAAGAACAGATACTATTTCACCTTCAATCCAATCAAAACTCATGAATAAAACATATTCATAATTATGATTTTATCCATAGTGTTTAAATTGCTTAACAATATCATTTAGAAGATAAATTGTGAATCGAAGATTCAAACTTGACTTTTAAAACGGATACATAATTGATTTTATATTTATAAACTATGGTGGAAGATCAAGTTTTTAAAATTAAGAAAATTAATGAAATCAAGTTTTTAAAATAAAGAAATAATAAGTAAAGAGGAGAAAAAGCAATTTATTCCCTCTTTTCTTAAGCACTAGGAAATTGTAAACTCAGATTGATTGGAGTATAGCTAATTCTCACCCAAGTTTTTAATTAGTACTACTTATTATAACAAACTCAAATGATTTCATAAATAGGTTCACCATTCATTTGATGGATGACTCAAAATTTTACAAGTATCTACCAAAAAAGTTTCTTGCAACTTCAAATGTGCTAGTATGAGCCATGATTAGTCATTTTAAAAGCTAAAAACTCCCATGCTAAGCAGCAAATATAATTGAAATCAATCCAAATTCTTGCCTAAAAAAAAGATCATGGCATTTGGGAACAGGTAGGAACACAGTCAAGATTCAAAGAACTTGAGTTTCTTGTAACCAAATAGGGACCTTGTTGGCCATGCTTGCTACCATTACCAAGATGTTGCAAGAGGAGAGTTCCCTGGAAAATATTATTTCTATAACATCTCTCATGCATTGCTTTTAACATTTACTCCTAGATATCACTTCCAAGTCCAAAATCTCATACTAATCAATCAACTTTACTTAGTAACATTAGGGGAGTAAAATGATAAGAAAAATATGAGAGAGTAGAGATATCAGTATCACCCCAGATGAGTTGACAGGGACACAGAAACCAGAGAAACAAAAACAAAGTCTGTTGAGGTTGTAGGATGCTAAAGCTAACTGAAATTTGCTTAAAACATCCTCAACCTATCCTCTGTCTCTATCCTGTAAACAGTTCTTTATTAACCCTTATGTATATCCAATAAATCCACTTTAAAAGAGTTTTTCCTCTAACAAGATGTCATTTACTCTCTAAGAGGTCCATACAAAACCTCAACTCCCTGAATCAAAATCAAAGATAAAACCTGGAAATTGTACAAAACAAAAGTAAAAACTAACAAAAACTATTTCGTTCTTACTGTTAGCTTGCTCGCTGAGATGGAGCAAAGTTTTTGCTACTCATTCTTTAGATCTCTGTGGCCATTGATCTTTGATACTAGGCAATGTAAGTTCTTTTTGTGTGGCCACCAAGATTCACCGAGTGATAAAAGTGCTAATGAAAAATTGCAAACTAATGCATGCTTATAGTAGATTTATAGCAAAGCATTTAAACAAACACATAATTCTTTCACATTGCAGACAAAATTTTAACACAGAATTACTTAGAATCCAAACTTAAAAGGTTAGAACTGATTTCTGAAACTCATTATATGTAGTTTTTTGATGCTCAGATACCTTCCAGGTACAAATTTCTGAGAGATCAATCAAAAACAGAGTGGAACAGAAGAAGAAATCAAAATCAAAGATGCACTGTTAGAAATAATTTAGATAGTGCATACAAAGTTGAAGCTGCATATAAAAAGAAATACACTATTATCACTCTTTCAGGAACATGATTATATGTTAAGCTTCAAAAAAAAAAAAAAGGTGCACTTAGAGAGAGAAACTCCAATAGACTATTTGATCAGCTAAGATCCTGATTAAATGAAACAGGTACCATGAAACTAATCTGATTATTTGACATAATGCCCCAATTTCAGAACCTATAAGAACGAAAATTGCATCTTCATATGACTTTAACAGCTCAATTCATACAAGGAGTTCTTTAACTAAACAAAATTCCTCAAAAACAAGAACCTTTGAGTTTTGAAAATGCATACAAAAAACCAGATGCCAAATGGATCAAAAGCACTACTTTCTGCGCTTGCTGGAAGCAGTCTTATACCCACACTTACAAGGCTTGCCCCAAGGTGTTCGCGAAGTCTTCCCATAACTGCCGCTACTTTTACTCCGACCCTCACCACCACCATGAGGATGATCAATTGGATTCATCGCCACTCCCCTCACTGTTGGCCTCCTACCCAACCACCGACTCTGTCCAGCCTTCCTAAGCTTCTTAGCTCCATGGCTAGGATTTGACACCATACCAACTGTTGCCCTACAACGAGAATCAATCAACTTTTCAACACCCGATGGCATTCTAACGAGACAGTACCTCGATTTCGGCTCTTTGAGGATCTTGGCTGAGGTTCCAGCCGCGCGGACTAGCTTTCCACCTTGACCCGGGTTCACCTCAATGTTGTGGATAATCGTTCCAATTCGCATAGCAGCAAGTGGCATACAACTTCCAATTTGTGAATTAATGTCAAGATGAAGTAACTCTCTCTTCATATTCTCAATCATTGATTGATTATTAACATCAGCCGCAACTGCAAAAACAGATAAAAAAATGATATTAGCAGATTCTTTTTGTTTTCTTCCCTTGATACAACAATTGCGTTAAACCCTAAACTCTAAATTATAAACCCTAAAATTAAAGAAGGAATTTTTATTCATTCTAATTCCATATTCTCTCATTTGACATCTAAAATTTTCAACTTCCAAGAGAAATGATTTCTCAAAATTCAAACAGGAAAAAAGATCTAACGCCACTTTGAAATATAAATATTTAAAAAAAAAAGGTGATAAAAACAGAGAGAGAGAGAAGTACCAGAGGAGAAATTGCTACAGGGAAGGCGAGACGGTGGATGAAGAAGCTTGTTGAGGAGATTCCATGAAGCCGTGCGACATCTCCATAAAGCCATTGTTTTTCCACATAAAAGAGAGAAAGAGATGAATGAATTTTCCTTCCCAAGATAATGAGTTGATAGAAATCAATCTGACCACCTCCGCCTCCGATCTTCAAAGTCCGAACCCACCCAGCTCATACTATCAACTAGTAAGACGTGAGTAGTAGGTTCGCGTCGGGTCGGGTCGCCTTTTTCTTTGGTCTGGAGTTGTCCACCAGCCGTTGAAAGCCCAATTCACATTGTAGGGTCCGACTCTAGTAACAAAATAATTAAAGTCAATAAAGAAAAACTATTATATAAATAGGAAATAAATTTTTCACTCACTCATTAAAAACTCTCATTTATTTAATTTATAATTTATAATTTATTCAATTAACAAACTAACCAATATAATAATATGATAAAAAAATAAATTAAATATTATTTATATGTAATATTTATAATATTGAAAAAAATATTTGACTGTCTTCCATAATTGACTAATGTTAATAATTTTTTATGATGGCATAGTAGAACATTATCGAAGATGTTTACGATGGAAAATTTTTTTTAAAATATTCAAAATATAAAAAATATTTTTGATAATTTATCTAAATAATAAAAAAAATTTAATTGTTTAATAAAATATTTTATACAAAAAAATTTTCTTTCAATGAATTATTTTCTAATTATCAAACAAACTTTACATTTTATAACGACCCAAGTCTAACCACTAATTCAGTAACTTTTTAAGCCTAAACCACGTGACCTTCAAAAGTTTAAGCTCAAGTTGATAGTAGTGGTGGGCTTGGATTGTTATATAGGTCTTAACAATCACATTCATATCAGATGTAGGATGTTGTATTTTACAATCTCACCCACTTAAATCCTTGATATCCTCATCAAAGCCACACATCACATCCACAGGCCTAAGATCTCACCAGAGCAATATGAAAGTTCATATCGAATTGGTATAACCTCTGATAACATTTGTAATGACCAAGTCCAACCACTAGTCCATCAGCTTTTTGGGCCTAAACCACGTGGCCTTCAAAACTTAAACTTAAGTTGTTAGTAGTGGTGGGCTTAGATTGTTATATAGGTCTCAATAAGACCATTTACATCAGATGTGAGATGTTGAGTATCACAATTTCACCCACTCATATAAAGTGGTTGGACTTGGGTCGTTACACATTTAATATAAAATTGTAGTTTGCCATTTACTATGAAAAGAAAGGCATGGGTTGGGCATACATCAAATTGCCATATAAAGTCAAGAGTTTAACCGTTTTTTTTGTAATTGTTTTACTATGTTTTTCTTCTTCCATGANATAAAGTGGTTGGACTTGGGTCGTTACACATTTAATATAAAATTGTAGTTTGCCATTTACTATGAAAAGAAAGGCATGGGTTGGGCATACATCAAATTGCCATATAAAGTCAAGAGTTTAACCGTTTTTTTTGTAATTGTTTTACTATGTTTTTCCTTTTCAGACTTAAATAATTATATATATATATATATATATATATATTTATATTATGGGTCAAAACTTAAGTTTAATCTCGTGTGACCTTAAGTTTTTAAAATAGAGTTTAAATAAGCTCATAAATCACAAGTCCACGTTTCTAATCCAAAAAACATGATTGATAAGTGACGGAAGACTCATGTTTATATACCTAAGATTTACCTTATCTCTTACTGATGTGAGATCTGTAACATTCTATTCCACCTAATTGTATAACAGAGTTTTTACCATAAAGAGGCTTTGATATCACATTGCACTGGTTCTTTATCTATAGAAGAAATGAACTCTTACACTTGTTCAAATCTACTTCGACCCTTGTATTTTTCATGAAAGTCTACATTAATGAAAATTTAGATTTGCTTTGATATCACTTGTTACAGGTCGAAATTTAAGTCCAGTCTTGTGCAGCCTTATACTCTTAAAATAGAGCTTAAGTAAGCCCATAAATTATGGATTTACGTTTCCAACCAAAAAAACATATCTGATAGGTGGTGAAAAACCTATGTTTATATACCCAAAATCTATCACATCTTTTACTGATATGGTATCTATGATATGTATATATATATATATCAATCCAAAAACAAAGTGAAAAACAGTAATAATATACTAATGCTCATCCACAAATGAAATTTTTTGTATTAAAGATGAACATAACAACTGAAATAAAATGTTGGAGCATAATTGGGCTAAAAATTTGGTCCATTCGATTTATTCATTAATTCAATTAAAACAAAATTTTGATCATAAGTTCGATTAAATCGATTAAGAGAAATTTTTTAATGTATTAATTGATTTAACCAATTATAAATCCCTAAATTGAAACAATAAAATTTTAATTTTCTATTTGTTTGAAAATTTAATTTTTTAATCAAATAAAATAATAAACAAATTTTATATTCTCAACAGTTACAGAAGTAGTTAACCAGCCCAAACTTCCATAGCAGTCCACTATATTATTGTTGGGCCCAGTATGACTGGGCCATCTTCGTACTTGGTTTCATGCGGGATGAGCCCAAACAAGCCCAAAGATTCACCAGGCCGGTCCAATAAAAAACCTTCGTCTTCTCCTCCTTCTTCCCCTTCCGCTTGAAGCTCTCGTTTCAGCTACGTGTCAGAAACCCTAAATCCCTATATTGCAGTCCGAAAAAGGAAGGCGCAAGAATTGAACTTTACGAATTCTCAAGAAAGGTAACTTGTTCTTCTTTAATATTGCGCCGTTTTGTTACTGAGAAATAGCTGAAACACTGTTTAAAGAAAAAACTGGAATTTTCTTTGCCATCTCTTCCGTTGATTTCTTAGAGATCAAACAGAAAAAGTTCATTTCTTTTTTAAGCTACCCAAGTGATCTCCGTTCGTTTTGCTAGAAACCAGAAAGAACATACGATACGCAGGTCACTCTGTTTTTTTTTTTTTGGATTTTTTATTCCTTTTTTCCGTGTTTTTGTTTCATTGGGATTGGGTGGATATTCTGTGGAAGAAATGCTTTGATTTATGTTTTATAAAGTTTGTGTAATTTAGTTTGGATGTTCAATGCTATATATTTGAATTGAGACTTGCAAATTGCTTTAGGAAGCTGAAAATCTTTTTTCCATGGTGTTTGGACTTGAATGATGAAGATACATGAGAAATGCTGGCCCTAGTGAAATTTGCATAAGTCAAATGCCAATACTATGAATTTGCTTGATTGAACTTTTGACTCCCTATGTATTCTTTCTTTTAAATGTTAGTTTGTTGATTAGAGGTGAGATAGTGGATGAGGATATGTTACTTCTTAAGATAGTTGTTATGGTATTATCTTGAGCATTGAATTTGGCTAGTTTCATGCTATGAATGAGCTGCAATAGGATTTAGAAGGATTATAAATAGATGGGAGATTTTGCAGGTTTTCTCTTCTTTTGGGAGGTGAAGTAGAATGGTAATATCTCTTGAATATTTATGACTTCAATGAAATTGCAATTTCATGGTTATTATCTTTTTGAGCATCTATGATATGAAACTGTGTCCAGGCACTCTTAGCCTTTATCTACTGAGGAAAACCCAATTTAGAGAACTTTCATCGTCCTTTTTCTCTTGTCATCTAGTAGCTTTTATTTCATAAATGAGCATTTGCCATCTGAATTTTAGGATACAAACCTTGTTGAGAAACTTCTTCCCTCAAAATGTTGAAGTGACAATGATGTCCTCTGTGGATCTTATCCATGTTTCAAAACCAGGTATATTTTTCAGACACAATCCTACATCCAACATGGGCACAGCCTTTGCAAGTTTTTTCCTTATTTTTGGAGGGTCCAAGAGTTATACCTATATCATCTGAGGTGTCTGCTATGTGTCTGACTTGGGTATGGGTAAAGTGAAGAGTTGGAGTAAAAATTGGATCCTATGAAGTGTTTTAACCATTGTGGTTGTGGTTAGATTCCCCCCAGAACTCCTTTTAGAGGATATAAATTTTTTTGACCACGATCATAACATGAGAAGAAAGGAGAGGAAATAGATACTTATCAAATCTGTTAATTACTGTATATGAATTATGACTTGTCGGTGGAGGAAAAGGAATTAGAGCTTTTTTCAGGGGCAAAATTGATCATAAAAAGCTCTTACATACTTGGTTTAACAAGTCCTAGTTTTTGTTCATAGAAGCACATTTAATTATTGATTCTATAGATCTATAGTTTTGTGAATATTAGCCTTGTTCTTGGGTTTGCATCTTTTGCTGCCTATTAATGATTTTGCTTTATTTATAAATAAAAAAGTACATAAATAAATAAATGGTTGTTCATTTTTTTTCTTAGATGTTTCTATTATTAAGGACATAATTTATAGGGATAAAGCCATGGCATTAAATCACATCAGATCAGTGAGAAGTTTCATTATTGCCAAGGAGGCAGTTGGTGTGGGACATCGAAGGTTTGCTGCTGGGCCCGGCAAAGCCAAGAAGGGCTCTAAAGGTGCAGCCAGTGATGCTCCAAAAGCATCAATACTCAGCAAAGAAGTCAAGTCCACAACAGTGGTTGGTGCAAATATACTGAAGGATGGAGCAGATCCAAAGATCATGCCCGATTCTGAATACCCCGATTGGCTGTGGCATCTGCTTGACAAACGTCCTGCACTGAGTGAGCTAAGGAGGAAAAACATCGAAACACTCCCCTATGAAGATCTTAAACGCTTTGTCAAATTGGACAACCGAGCAAGGATAAAAGAAAACAATGCAGTCAAGGCGAAAAACTGATGGTAGTATAGAAGTGATTTGTGTGAGGCATTATTTCTTTGTTAAGAATGATGCATCCTTTCTTCTGGGATTCCCTCTGTTGATTGAATTGCTTGTGTGTAATGATGGAAGAGAAATGGAAGGCAAAGCACAAATAATTATGCATATCTCTGTATGCCCTAATATAGCTTTATAGTTTTTCTTTTTCCCTTCACTTTAGTACTTAAGATTGCTGTTTAGTAGAACTAATCTACCATTTTCAGTCATTGAAGGATTGTTGCATAGCTTCTCAGGATCTACCATGGTAATTCTTTTATTTAACATTACAATGACTTATAAGCAAAATCAATATAAATTCAAACTATAGATTAATCAAATAAAATCTTGTATGTGTGTTATACATTCCCTTCTTCTCAAAGGATAGATGGCAGACACCGGAATGACTGAATTGGTTGTTGGGTTCCTCTCTGTCTCCTCTCCTAAATTGATATTTATCATGTACGGCTATACTTTCCACTTGCAGGTGAAATGTTCATTGCATTATTCAGTTGGGCCCGAATTCTTGATCTTGCCATTGTTAAGTTTGAGTGGAAGCCACCTCCTTCTGTACCCCTCACCCAACATGAAAATGGTGGGGTTCAGACTTGAGATCGTCTATCCTCCTTTAGGAGATTCACTATGCCTTTTTCCCCTTTTTCTTCCCTTAAGTCATGGACTATGGTGGTCCCTCTGTTTCCCTTGAACAGGCCTGGAGTTCCCATTTGGTGTAACACTGGTCTACTGATTGCATGCCCTTGAAAAAGATTGTGTATTTCATACTTGTACGTTTCTGGACAAATTTCATCTGCATTTTTCGTGATTTTAACTTTTTTCGTATAACATATTATGATTTTTTTTCTCGATTAACACATTATGGATATTTTGTTTCTCTTTCTTAAAAAGGATTAAACTATTAATTTTACTCAATAAAATTATAAAAATATCCTTAATATGAATAAATAAACTAATTTTGAATAAAAAATATTTTGATAATTTTATTGGATAAAATTATCAGGTGAATCTTTTGTGAACAGAATTTATCTCCATGATACTAATCAAGGAACAGAATATCCAAAGAACACTAAATAAAAAAAAAAATTAGGAAGAGAGGTGTAGGTGAAGCTTGTCTTTTTTTTTTTTTTTTTTTCCATTTTATGCCATGTTGATACTCTCTAACCTACCCTTCTTTCCTCCTTCATCCCCCTCATAAGAGTAACTCTTTTTATACAAAAATGAGTAGCTGCTCTGAGAATTCAACCTTAAATTCTTCAACATGTCCAAGTACTTTGACAGGAGTTGATAAAAAAAGAAACTTATTAATCACATTCTCTTAGTTTTTCCTCGATGTTTGAGAGTAGAGTGGTCCAAGTATCGTGGTCCTAGACGGTGAATTACGCCTAGCCATGGGTCGAGTCTATCATAGATTGGCATACCTTACAATCCAACCCGTTAGTGCACCATTTTGGGATTGAGACCGACTGGTATGTTAGAAAGGAAATTTGTTCTGCCCCATGTGAAGATGAGCTTCATAACTCCCATTAAAGGTAAGAAAGAGACCTGTAAGAACACAATTTAAGAAAAGAAAAGAGATGTGGGAAGCAAGGAAATGATGCAAGCAGGGGGACTGAAATTTGACATCACATGCATTATTGTTGATAAAGCAGGAACCCACCCTCCATTTTCAGCCTTTTCAATTTGTTTGTAGTCATTAAAAAAAAAGTGTTAAAGCTGCTTCTCACATGGCCTTCTTTGCTTTTAGAGCTGTGTAATCCAAGTTTGTGGGTAGTTGGATTAAGGGTTACCCAACAGTCCAGATGGCACAGCTCACCATATCTTAATTCTTATCCTTGGACGCATTGCCCAATCAACTTTTTTGTTCATTGGTTTTTTACGTCTTGCATGCTATAGAAACCTAGCACATGCCATGTATCTGACATGAGTATAAGAAGTAATGAACAATGTAAACATGTTTGTGATTTCATCATGACTTTGATATCTTGTATGGCTATGATGTTCCAAGTACTCAGGATTTATATCTATAAAGGGTTTTCTTTTTTTGGTCAAATTAACTTAGTGAGATGGACCCTGTTTATCAAGTGTTCCAAGTTTTTGTGGCATGATCTTGTACCAGGACTTGGGCCGGTGTTAACTGTTTAAGACTATGTAATGTCTACATTTAACACAAAGGTCGGTGGACTGACAACCAAGGCCGGTGGGTGTTGATGAAATCAAAGATTTAGGGTCAGAGTGTGACATTGTTGAAGCCTACCACTCTTCTGATGTAACATTTTTTCAGACCTGACAAAGTTTTCTATGAAGCTGAAGGCTTCAACACCTGAAATTATTCTGTTAACGGATCTGGGAAAATATAATCATATTCTCTTTCATATAAAAAAAAGTATAAAAAGTTACTAATAAGGATTGAATCATCTTGGCATTAGCTATATGAGCATGACATTGTTCAAGACATTGGATTAGAAAAATTTAGAATTAAGTTCCTGAAGTTATTCAACTCAACTGTCAATATCACAGAAGAAGAAAGCACTAATATATTGGTTGGGCTGCTTGACTAGAATAAAGGGAGTTTTAACAATCATTTTAGCCACGTGTGTTTTGGAAGATTAACAAAATTAACTAAATTAATGGTACCATTAAACAGTAGAAGTAAGCATAATTACCAACATCCTCCATGATTAACTCAACACCTCTGTCCACAGTAAAAATTACTTCAAGTTGCTGCTTTTATTATCACCACAAGCAAAAAGCAGTAAAACCTCACACGGTTTCTTTTTCCACCCCCCATGAACCACCATCATTAACATCACAGTTAAAAAGGAATCTTACCTAATTATAGTACTTTTTTATTTTGATTTTCACTATTTGGTCTCCACTTTGAACAACCCAAGAATCTGTTGGAAACCAATATGATTTGTTTTTCCATGTCCTATTATCTTCTTGGAGCAGTTTCATTCTGGCCTTATAAACTATTTTATTCCGATTAACTCTTTTCTTGAAGAGCATGCCATCTTTTCTGTCTTCACCTTTTGTGAGAGTAATGATTGCTATTTCCTTTCTCATATCATCTAGTTGATATTATTTATCATTAACTCTCACCTCATGGCATCGAACTGGAAAGAAAGCCTTTATTCTCTTCACATGCTTTGTTCTACTTCATTCTCTTTTCAGGGTGTTCTAATGGTTTTTGATGCAGGTAGTTCAACTGCTTGAATCAATAAGAGTTAATTCTTCTCTGGTCTTTCTGGGTAGGCTTTAATACTTCTGTTTATTTCTTCCATGTGATTATGCCTTCTTTTCATTAAGCTTTACTTTCATAATTGTTGTTAGTTGAACCTTTCTTACTTGGAGCTCTATTTCTTCTAGCTTTAGTCAAGCTCTTGCTTTATTGCATTCAAATCAGTAGGGTCTTGCTCATGTTTCTTTCTGAGAAGCTATTGGAAAAGTACTTTTTCCTGTTTTACTCTTAATAGCTGCCTCCTGAGATGCTGGATATTTAGACTACAATTTTCTTCTTGCTATGATCTTCAAAAATTAAGTAATCCTTGGATAGTTATTCTGCTAATTTCTCTGGAGTTCAGATGCATAGAGCCAGTACATAGCTAATATAGAGCTGTTGTAAATCCTCTTGTTGTGATGTTTTGATTTGTCTCCGAAGAAGTTCTAAGTATTGACTTCCTCTAGAATTTGTTCCTCTTTGTAGTTAAACTTCATTAGTCTCTCTAGTTATTCATCTTCACGATGCCTCCTACATATTTCCCTCTTCGCTGGGAAAGCACTGGAGACCAATGGTGGTATGCTTCTCCCATAGATTGGGCAGCAGCGAATGGCCACTATGACTTGGTCCGGGAGCTTCTTCGGATAGATGGCAATCACCTCATCAAGCTTACCTCTTTGAGGAGGATCCGTCGCCTTGAGACTGTCTGGGATGATGAAGAACAGTTTGATGATGTTGCTAAGTGTCGTTCTCAAGTTGCTAGGAAGCTTTTTCTCGAATGCGGATCAAAGAAAGCAAAGAATTCCCTTATCAGAGCTGGATATGGTGGATGGCTTATATACACTGCTGCCTCTGCTGGAGACTTGGGTTTCGTTCAAGAACTTCTTGAAAGAAACCCTCTACTTGTTTTTGGAGAGGGGGAGTATGGTGTTACTGATATTCTTTATGCTGCTGCCAGGGGTAAAAACTCTGAGGTTTTCAGGCTTTTATATGACTTTGCAGTCTCACCAAGGTTTTTGACAGCTAAAGGTGAAGGCTTTGAGGAGCGCATTGAGGAAATTCCTTCTGTTTATAAGTGGGAGATAACAAACAGAGCTGTTCATGCTGCTGCTAGAGGAGGAAATTTGAAGATTTTGAAGGAGCTTCTCAGTGACTACACAGACGTTTTGGCTTATAGAGATAAGCGTGGTTCAACTGTATTACATGCTGCTGCTGGCAGAGGCCAGGTTGAGGTTAGGCTCCAACTATTTTAGTCTTGACTTCTGTTATCTTTTTCTTATGCTCGTGTTCTTGTTGATTTGTTCGAAAAATTGCTTCTTTAAAGTCTCCATTGATGTATTCTTAATCATACACTGGCTCAGCTTTGAAATTGAAGAAACCGGTTTATATTGTATTCTATCTGGAATGTCTATGCCTGATGGTTAAGGTTGTATGACTGCCAAAATCCACTCTTTTAGCATGACATCTGTAGTTGAGGAAGTTATTTATATATATAGTTGATGTTCATGGAATTTCAGAAGCAAGATCAATTGAAAAAACCAAGAAATCTAATCTTTCAGGGGAACAGATGCTTTCACCTTACTAAAGCAAGCATTATTTCATTCGTATAGGTGGTTAAAAATCTTGTCTCATCTTTTGATATCATCGACTCCGTAGATGATCAAGGCAACACAGCTTTGCATATTGCTGCTTACAGGGGCCAAGCAGCAGTTGTTGAGGCTTTGATTCTTGCATCTCCCTCGTTGATCCCTGTAAGAAACAAGACTGGAGAAACATTTCTCCATTTGGCAGTGTCCGGTTTCCAAACTCCTGCTTTTAGAAGAGTGGACCGACAGATTGATCTTATGAAGCAAATCGTAGATGCAAAAAGCTTCAACATGGAAGACATCATTAATGCCAAAAATAATGATGGAAGGACTGCTCTTCACATGGCCATCATTGGGAATGTTCATACTGACCTGGTTGAACTCCTGATGTCTGCACAATCAATTAATGTGAACATCCGTGATGCAAACGGAATGACTCCACTTGATCTTCTCAGACAAAGGCCCCGTTCTGCTTCGTCAGATATACTAATCAGACATTTGATTTCTGCTGGGGGAATGTTTGGTTGTCAGGATTACACTGCAAGAAGAGCAATTGCTTCCCACTTAAAGCTGCAAGGTCATGGAAGCAGTCCTGGAGCTTCTTTCAGAATATCCGACACTGAAATATTCTTGTATACAGGTGTTGAGACCACATCGGATGCCAGTGATGTAGGTAGCGGAGGAAGGAGTCGTTCATCCTCAACAGATTTTGACTCTGCGGATGAAAAGAGGAAGCCATCTGTTGATAAAAAGCCAGGTTCTATGAATAATGCTGCACAGCGATTGAAAAGTGTCCTCCACTGGCCCCGGCTGAAGGAGAAAGAGACTAAAAGATTTAAGAAATCAATAAACGAGGGTTGCTCAGAAGAAACTCCAATCCCACTTAGACAGAGATTTTCAAAGCCTGCATCACTTCCTAACAACAAGAGGACGCTTTCTGTGAGGAGTAATCAATCCAGTCCAATTGCAAAGAAGAAACTTGCTTCAGGGATAATGCAAGGTGTTATGCAAGCCATGCCACAGTTAACTATTCCTCGAAGATCTCGTTCGAGTTCATTTTCAAAGTCATCCCTTTCTTCTCCTAGCTCATTGGATAAACAAAAAGGAATTTTCATTGAAACTGATATTGCTGGACCATCTTGCTCCAATCCAACTGTTGATAATGAGAAACCAAACACAATTGAGAAGCAAGGGTCCACCAAAAAGGGGTTAAGGAGCCAGTATTTCTGTTTCGGAGGTTCAGGCCTGGCGGTGAAAACCCCAGTCAGCAGGCAGATGCAGAAGCAGACTGTCAACCCTGCCATGGTCTCAATGGCTTGATTGACTGACAGGACAGGAAGAGTTGGGTCCTGAAACTGATCTGAAGGCCAACCACCACCTGTATCTATGTAAAAGGCAACTTACTGACATAGAAGAAAGACTGGCAAGGTCTGTAACTTGCTGCCTGTTTTATATGTCTAGGTTCTGTACTTGTTAGATAAAGACCTGTATGTCGAAATAAACGTTTCATGTTCCACTGTAAGTGAACTATTCCAAAAAACAAATGTGATGTTCTAATCGGTTTGCTTTTTGTGTATCTGCTGCCCTCTTATTTCTCTCAAGTGTGCCAGAAGTCGCACGTGATGAATTCTGAACTTGTAGAGAAAGAAAAGCTAAGAGAAAAAGCATATAATCTAGGATAACGAAGGCATAAAATTGTCATTACGTTATAGATATTCAAATCATTGTCCATATTTAAACCAATTTTCTGCACAAAGTGTATAGTTTTTGGCCTTGTTACTAAGAAAAGGTAAAGGAATTTAAAGAAAGCATGGTCCAAATGCTAGCTATCAAGTCCTTGTTACAGGCTTCTCAGAAAAGGAGAACTAATTTTAACTTTTACTGCCAAATAAAAATGATTTATTTTCACTTAATGTCTTGTTTATTATCACTTTTTATAATTATACGTTACGTGTCTAATTTTGTGTTATCAATTAAAACCCTTAGTCATGAGTCGACTTGATGTTGTGGGTCTTTTGGTATTCTTTATAAGGTTATCATAGTGTTTTATTTTTTATTTGGTTTCTTGATTAATTATATGGTGAAGTGCTCTTGTGCATAAATTAACCTCTAGGCCCTCTTCCACCAGTTTCAGTTTACTGCTCTTTTGCTTTCAGCTCGCTGGTGACTCATTCCAATTTCTATCCATCTTTATTGAAACGACTTCGAGTGTGTGGTTATGCAGGGAGGACACTATATCGGATGGAATATTGTGCTTTGTGGTTGATGACTGCTGGCGGTCTCTCTTTATGATGGTCCGTGTGTCATGTGCTCAATTTCATGTATCAACAGTTGTGTTTAATGTGAGCACGTGTTTGTTTTCAACTTTTGTATTACCAGCTAAATATGGTGTTGAGCGTGGATAATGTCAGTCACGTATCAAGAGTCTACTCCATTCAGGCAGGTCCTTAGACTTGCTCTTTCAAACTTTCTGGTTCTTAATAGAATTGTATCCAATTCGGATTTGTAATAAAAATTTTAATTTTTTTTTAGTTGGAAGTTCCCACAAGGTCCAACTACTTTGTTATAATTTTATTAATAAATAAAAAAATCATATATAAGAGATGAAACATAAATTATACCTCCAGAGTTACATGAGAAAAGAAAAAAAGAATATCTAGTAAAGATATTACTTCCCATGCATAATTATCATATGGAAAGCAATATTGCTTTATTACATGAATCTATAAAAATAAAATAAATTAGGAGTACTATTCTTTTATATTTATTTAAAACAAATATAAGGTAAATTCAATCTATCTAATTTAAGAATACCCTATAAATCACCTCGTTGAAAATAAAATAAATTAAAAGTACTACTCTTTTATATTTATTTAAAACAAATATAAGGTAAATTCAATCTATCTAATTTAAGAATACCCTGTAAATCATCTCGTTTTTAAAAAAAAACTTAAAGATCTTGACAAGAGTAACTTCTATTAAATAAATAATCAGCTACATGATTACCTTCTCGATGAATACGAGAAATGTGAAATAAAATAGAATGTAGGCATTTTCATATAGTCGCAAGAAGATAACGAGTATTATGAGATCCTTTGTGCCATTTCTTTATCATTTGAAGTACAATCGGGACATCCATTTTTATCCATACATTCAAAAAATGATATTCGTGGCATAATAGCAATATTTTATATAAGGCTAATAAAATTTTATTTTGGCTGAGGAAAAAAAAATTAAAATCCTTAACCCTTAAACCATAAACGTCGAATCCTGAATTCTAATATAAAAAATTTAAGCAACATACGATACATGATTGAGGAGGAAGCACCAAATGAAAGCATAAAATTTCTGTTCCATCTATAGAAACCTGCCTAGCAAATAGCAGCTGAGATCTCGTGCAATCTTCCAACGAGCAACTGCCCCAGTCCAAATTTTTTGAGCCAAATGCCCAGTCCAAAGAGTAATAGAGAGCACCCAAATTTTGAATGCTCACAACCCCCGACTAGAAGTCCAATTTGGACTGAGTTACCGAAATCGCATCCGCCCATTAATCCAAACCTTGGTAAGCCCAAGCCTATAATTTGTATTAGTCTCCATTATTCAATCCACCCAACAGCATAGATCTATAGTTTCACCACTGACCATGGCTACATGGATCCATATAAGTCATCAACCCTAAGCCCAACTTGGCCAAAACAAGACCTTGGAGATTTTGATCAATTGGATAATATAAATGACTGGTTGTAAATTAACTTGCCTTTAATTAAAATGGAGTACTATTTCCTTTTTCTTATCGTCTTAATGTGAAAAATCTACTCGTTGAAACCCATAAAAATTAAATGATCATATTTTTCTTTTTTTACAAGGCAAGACTTTAATTGCTATCTTTGAATTATCGATTATCTTCAGATATTATTATTAAATTTGAAATTCGTAATCTTTTTTTATTAATATTCATTGTTTATGATGACCAGCTACATTTGCAAAAATGTTTACCTTTTTTGGTTGTTTCCATAAATTATTGAGACGCGTACATATTCCAAATTTAACAAATTAACGGATGATATTGATCGAAGTGTGATGCTAAATTCGGGGTTAGCTTGGATAGGGAGAAAACTTGTAACAATATTTTTTATTTTTTGTGGGTAGAGTAAGTACAAATATAAAACATGAATGCTTCTTGACTAAATAAATAGTAATAATTAAGTATATAGGTGCAGTCCATGAAGCTTCCATGCAAATTCTTCTAACATTCAATTGAAATGCGTGCGACCTTAATGTCAACAATTCTTGAAAATGAAAGAGATATTTCCTTGGCATTAAGCTACATATCCTAATCGTTCCACCTTGAGGCACATGAAATCTCCACGAATTGAGCTAATTAATTTGATACTGAAATGGGGGGGAAAGGAAAGAAGAGGAAGCTCCCAATGATCTCGATGACTTGACCTAATAAATTGGATATTGAAATGGAGGGAAAGGAAAGAAGAGGAAGCTCCCATGGTTGAAAAATGAAATACTAGTGCCTAGGAGCTCTTCTCAAGCTAATTAATTTGACATAATCCCATGGTTAAAAAATGAAATATTAGTTTCTATTTATTAAGGAGGTGACGCTTTATGATAGACTGCAATATGTAAAAACTAAAAATTATCTGTACATTAAGTACAAATTTAATAAAAAAAATATCAATTTTTTTCTATTATCATAATTAACTATTAAAAAAATGATCTAAATCGATACTTACAAAAAATTCAAATTCAAAATGTTTAGATATAATCACTTCCTCTTCTTTGTTTGAGGAAATCTTACATGTTTGTGGCATCATCATGACTCTAGTGGCACAATGTATTGTGAAATTTTCTTCCAATGATGTCACTAGTTTTTGGAAAACAATTTGAAAAAATAAAAAATGAAAAAAAAATAGAAAACGTCACTGACCGGAGCAGATAATTTCTTCCCAAATGGAATTTCCTGGGTGTTAACATCTCCAGGGATAAATCCAAGCACAACCTTCCAACAGGCAAGAGTATATTAAATTCTACTGTTGACATTGTAAAGGGGGGCCATGATTTTCCATCTTTTCAGATAACTTAGTTTGAAAATCACTTGTTCCGGACATTTGCGGATGCAATTAAGAAAGAATTATGTTTTATTATATAATTCAAAACAAATTATTAATTATTTTATTTTCTTGGATAGGTTTGAATGAATGTATTGCTGCTGATCTTCTAGCTAGCGGTTTCGATTATCTAGCTTTTTGCATTAATAAAGTAAACTAGAAGAGCTGACTAAGGTTACTTTGGAATCAGTTAAGTTGAATTTTCAGTACACATTAGAAGAAGTTTCAATGACTTTCCTTGGGGTATTAAAATTCTCATTCAATCTTAGCCGATTGGCCACCAACTACCTTCGTTTTTAAAGCTATTTCATCACCTTTTATTATTAATCTTGAATTATAATTAAGTTAACTTTTTAGTAAATAATTTTTTTATTTAAAAAAAAGAGAATTCAAACCTAATTTTTTGAATAAAGAGATATTTGCATCTACCATTGAATCAAATGTTGAAATACACACGCGGATTAAAGTTAACAACAATTCAATGTACAAATAAAATTCAAAGTTTTTAATTTATTTTATTTTCAAGAAATAGTTATTTTATTTCGTAAACTAAAGGCGTTTTAGGGTCTAAGAGTTATATACAATCTTATTCAATTATAACCAACTAGCTTGGCTTATAAAGCTATATCAGGATTTTGGATTTAAAAAAAACAATCATCACATTCACATGGTATAATTAATCTCATGATCTAATTAATTGACTAGTAGTTAAAAGTTTTTTTTTTTTATTTAAGAAAAGAAAAATTCAAACCTAATTTTTCGAATAAAGAGGTATAAGTACTTATGATTGAATCAAATATAGATTACACATTTATGTATGAAATTAAAAATTTCGTAAAACGATTATTACTCCTCTTTAAAAGAGTTAAAATTTAGGGATGGAATATATCATTGACCAAATTGTTAGCATTAAGCATTGTGCCCATGCTGGTGTTGATTTTCCTACGTGGGCAAGCATTGAGCCCATAAGAAACACAAAAAGGGAGTCAATATCGGCAAACCACGGCAAACACACAGATCGCTATGCTGCAACTTGTGTTGGAATTGTGGAAAGGACGTGTCCCATCGATAGAGCATGAAGTATTGAGTTGAAATTCTTTGTCATTGTCTGCGTATTTGTGTTGAATTTTCCACAAAATATTGCTTTTTGTACCATTTCCTTTTTTTGTTTCTACTGATGATTAGACTCAAACGAGAGGAAGAAATTGTTGGGTGGGAGGGTAGATAACAACCCACTAAGCCAGAAGGGCCTCAAAAAATATTATTTAAATCACAATGTTAGCTATAAAAATATGATTTTATCACTTACAAAAATATATCACATGTTCCACTAAATAAATAAAATCATAATCATTATAATAGTTATAACTTAGTACTTTGCACGTGAATGAATTTTCTCTTTAAAGATAACTTCGTGAAAAACACATTATGACTAAGTTTGATTAATTTCATATCGAGAATTCGATAAGTATTATTCTTTTCGTTCTTTTTAAGACATTTAATACTTTTATTAATTTATATTACAAATTTATTTTATAATTTTTTAAAATTTTTTTCATATTAAACAGTATTGAATATTTTATTTATAATAAAATTTTTAAAATTTTAATATAAGATATATCAAAATCAAAATTTTTAGTTTACATTTTACGAAAATTAAAGGGAACTACAAGAGTGGATGGGAATTCAAGGTAACGTTTTGCTGGATTTTCAAAACTAAGAATGACGTTTAATTGAGTCCCACACTCCACTTTTTGGAGTGTGAGAACATGGACGATTCAACGCAATCTAAACACAACTTTAGCCCCATTTGTGCCTCCTTTGACCGCCCACATGAAAACCATTTACTCTATTATTTTTATATAATTAATAATTAGAATAAGAAATTAACAAATGAGATTCTAACAAGGAAGAATCTCTCTCAAGAGTTCTTGTTTAAAAGAGAAGAAGAAAAGCCAAAGGGAAGTCAACCTGGTCACCAATTAGCCACTTTTGTGCGTTTATAGTGCTTTTCTTTTATGAAATCAATTTTGGACAGCTAGAGATTCAAAAAGAAAGACGGCACCCTCTTTCCCATGGCCAAGTGTTCAAATTCTTCCAACTTTTTGTCTTTTTTTTTTTTGCTACAAATTTAATCTTTGAAAGGCAAGGCCCCTATCATATCTCATATTTGTGGATGAAATTAAAATTTTCTGCTATTCACATCTTGGTATTTTTGACTCAATATGTTTTTTTAATTAAAAAAAAGATATTCGAACTCTACTCTCTAGGCAGAGGATTATGTACTAATTAATGAGTCAAATGTTCGGGTGTTTTAACTTTATATGTTTGGTTAGTAGAAGTTTGCAGAAATAACATGAATATCGCCGGTAAAATATGAGTTTATATTTGATGCACTACTTGTGTATAAATTCTATGCATTATATATGAATCAAATGATAATACCTTGTTAATAAATAAATTTAAAATTATAAAATTTTTATAAATATATGCTTGTGATTTTAAAAATATTTTACACATTTATAAGATGATATTTTATTATTAAGTGAAATTGTATCGGTACTATATACTAACAATGCATCAAATATAAATTCAAAATATAATAATAGTAAAAGGGAGTACAATTTTTTTGTTCTTTTTCATTGACCTTAATTCTTTGACAAAATTTTGCAACTATATATGATTGGTCCAACCTAGCTAGCAGAATAATTTATATAAATAAAAAATTAATTATGATTGATCCCTAGTCTTACTCGTTGATTCTTTTGAGAAATTAATTAAGCTTAACACTGCTTTATTATACAATAATATATTCAAATTTCAAATATTTATATAGATTGGGGATTATTTGATTTGGAGTGATTCTTGGATCTTTAAATTTAAACTAATTAATCAGCGGGCTGCCTGCCAAAAACCCATATTATTATTTGATTTTCATTTTACCTAATGCTTTTTTTAATTCCTTTTAACCTTATTATAATCTAATTATCAATAATCTATCTTTGAATAATTTATCTTTGACTTTTATTAAAAAGGCATAAATTTTAAAAATAATGGTACATAGATAACCCGGGATAATTCATTTTTAATTAATTTATAATAATTTATTATGGGAAAATTTACATTCATTTCAGAATGATCTTATTTGATTGCAACGTCGTAACAAAACTGACTAATTTTCAAACTTCACTATATTGGGGCACAAAATGAGTCATTGTTATGGAAATTTTGATGCCCTACGGGAGAAATTTGAACCTCTCCTTTATTTCAAAGACTTGATTTTAGGCACCGTCCACGTGGACACCATGAGTTTGACTAGATGTCACAAAAGGCAACCAATAAGGGAAAGACATCACAGATTAACGACTCAATTTATTATTATTAATATCGAGTTTATATTTAATATACTATCAATATTTAATACTCGTATTTTATTACTGAATCTTATAGTGACATCTTGTAAATATACGAAAGTATTAAAATTTTTTATTTTTTAACAAGATATATAATAACATTGGATTCATTAATAGAATATAATCAAATATTATACATCAAATATAAAATCTAATTTTTATAACAAAGTAGCAAGATAAAAAAACTTAATTATACCCAAAATGTTCTCATTTTTCTTCTTTTAGACCTACATTATACTATGTAACACTTAATTTCAAAAGGCACTTAAGTACTTGTTTTTGATGTTCCTGAAGTGGTTGAAATTCGTTACTTGCAAAAAGTCAAAATTGATGAATATATGAACATAAGCAACCATTTCTCTATTTTTTATTTTTTTTTATGTTGGGTATTTCGAATAATACAAAATTAAGTGTCCAAAATACCTTGATTTCCTTTTTTTGGTGGGGAAACTTAAAGTAAGTAGAATAGTAGAAAAGTTTGTTGTGGGCTGTTTGGCTAGAAGGAAAAAACATAATAGTAATCTTGAGTCAACACTCCACGTGCTGATTAGGAGGTGGAAAATTCATACATCTTGGAATGATTTGCCAAGTAACTATGAGGAGTAAAGAAAATTTGCCTTTTTTGGGCCGCAACAGAAAAGATACGTTTCATTTTAAAACATAGACTTTTGATTAATTTGAATGTTTTTTAGCCAAGGAAGGAAAATTGATTAATTTTTAAGCTGTTGAATTGTATTACAACAAAAGAAAAATGGCAATAAAACTCATGAGTTTGAGTAAATTAATGCAACACGTGTGCTGTTATCATCCACATGTCTTGCACTGTTTGATGAATACGTGCCTTGATTTCATCCAAACAATATTCATGAGAAAAGTTTTAGAATTTTTTTCACATATTTAGCAAGATTGAAAAGTATTTCTTAAAAATTTTCTTAATTTTTTTTGTTTGGAAATGATAAATTTTTTATAAATGTAAAATATTTTACGAATCAATAAAGAAAATTGTATTGATTATACTATCAACAATGGCATAAATATTACTATTCTCTTTTGTGAGATAAATCTTATTACGGATTTCATATCAGTAAAAAATTAGATGAATTTTAGATATATAAATATGAATCTTTCACCACTTATTAGATATGTCTTTTAGGTTAAGAATGTAGACTCGTGTTTTATAAGCTTAAATTTATTTTCAAAATTTAAGATTATATGAGGTTGGACTTAAGTTCTTATTTATGACAAGTAGTATCAGAACAGACCTAGATGTGAAGCCTCTATGAGAGAAACAAGGGTCGAGGTAGACTTAGATTAATGTAAGAGAATTCTCTCCAGTGAAAATCATGTCAGTAAAAGATAAGATGGATTTTAGATATACAAAATTTTAAATAATTGAACTAATAGAATATCTTAATATTTACTAGAATATGTAAAAAAATTTTAATTTCTTGATGAGTAAAAAATTCTAATTTAAGAAGTCCATTGTATCTGGTAGAGGCGGAGCCTCCTTATAGCATTAGGGGGCCATGGCCCCCCAAAATTAAATTTTTTTTACATATTATATAAATTTTTAAATTTTATAAATATTTTAATGGCGCCCTAAAATAATTTTATTTAATAATTAATACNTTTTTACATATTATATAAATTTTTTAAATTTTTATAAATATTTTTAATGGCGCCCTAAAATAATTTTTATTTAATAATTAATACAAATAAAAAATAACAAAATAATTTGATATGCTTGACTCAATTTTAAAGTTTTTTTCTAATTTTTCTTTCAATTTATATTATTATTATTATTATTTATTTCTATTTTATTTATTCATATGTTCTAAATCTCTATACATTTTTTTCACAAATTTCTATGAACCATTAATCATATTGTTTTTTTTTTATTATTATGTCATATGTAATTTCTATCTTCTACATATTATGTTTTTTTTTTTCTGTTATATGGATTTTATTTTATATAATTTTAATTTTTAAAATAAATAAATTATTATGTAATTCTCAAATATAGATTACAGTGTTACACTATTGCTTAGAATTTCATTAATATATTATTTTTTATTTAGAATAACTAATTCGTTCTAATATGTATGTTGTAAACTTTAAATAACAAAAATATACATACAAATTGATAGAATGAATAATTATAGTTCTTTCAATACAATTTTATTTATTATATATTTTTAATGGCTTTCAAAATAATTTTTTATTTAATAATTAGTTTTATGCTTTGAACTGTTTGATGAAATTAGAGTCATTATGCTTAGCATATTACTAATTAAGCTCAACAAATAAATTTTAAAATAATATGTTAAGCCTATCAAATTTAAAAAAAAAATAAAAGTGAGTCTACTAATCCAAACTCATTAAGTTTTAATACAAATCTAAGCTTATTATAATATATTATATCTTAATAATACAACTTAATAGCTTATCATAATATATTATATTTTAATAGTTCAATTCAATAACTCAATATGTTAATTAACAATTTAAAAGACACATAGAAAATAAGAGGAGAGTTAAAACACACAAAGTAAAGAGCCAATTCATTTGAGTTTGAAAAATTATTTTCTCTTCTATTCTAACCCGCAAAAATTGAGAGAGACTCATTTTATAGTTTCATTCAATTATATATATAAATGACACTGTTATTACTATTACCGTTCATTTTTTTATATGTCTAATATTTTTTTAATTTTATTTAATTTTTTATATAAGTGATAATTAAATTATATATAAAATTTTCTTTAACTATTTAACGTCTCTGACCTCTCCTTTTTAAAATGCTTTAGCTCTGCCCTTGATAGTAGGGTTGAGTAACGGTCTAAGAGCATACATGGACCTTTCTATGTCAATGGATTTTAAGGTGATTTCTCAATTCGATGTCTGGTTTATGATCTAAAATTACCATTGATACTTTTAAGGTGGTCCTACATGCTCACCCACCCTAGACCGAAGAACTAGACTAAATATAAACTAATGATCATTTAAGAATTATATAAAAATAAACTAAATATATAGTTAAAAATGGTAAAACTTGACCTCATAAAAGAAAAAATGAGTTTTTTTAAAGATTTCAACTCTTAAGCTAAAAAGTTACATAAATAAATAAACAAAAGCACACCAATAACATTGAACATAACGTTAAAATTTTAAACATAATAAATAAATAAATGAATTATAATATAAATTGTAACATGGATGTATGAATTTCCTCGTAGTATATATATTCATGAATTTGATTAATTATTTAAATGTAACTTACATTTGTGATAAATAAAAATTTAACTATAATTATTATTTTTTAAAAAAATTATAAAATCTAAATTCAATCTTGGATAACACCCTGCATGGTAGGATGGATTCTAAAATCAGTTTTGTAAAAGAGAAGGACTGATCCATAATTCAAAATGCTTAAAACCAAACTTATATAAATGATTCTTGATCTTGAAATATTTCAGGATCACTTCAAAATCGTCCAATCAAACCATGCTCACCCTTGCATAACCATGTTCCCATCATCTCTTGATGAGACTAAAAACGTTCAAACATGTGATACAATGAAGGTAATCGATAGTTTTTTCCCAAAAAATTGGACTACTTTTTCCTAAGATGTAGGTAATTTCCCACCATTGTTTTCTTTTGGGTGGGAGGTACAGAGATTCCACTAAAGAAAGCAATCATCACATAGCTTATAGCACTAGCGGCAGAAACCAGATATTTCTTTTGCAAGGCTGCTAAACCGATGAATGCGATAAACATGAGGTACATTATGGTTGGTTTATAATTCAGATCCTAAGATTTCACTCTGTTAATCCATCACATTTCCAAAACTAAGGGAGATAAAATATCTTAATATTTTAATCTGATCAATGGGTGTAATGCACTGACATTCGTAGTGGAGGAATGCCTTTTTTCTTTTCCCAAAAATTTCAGCTAAACATATAATCAAAGAATGGGTGCTTCAAGTTAGGACTCTTGATGAGGATTTGCAGGAGGTATAGCAATTCAACTTTATCATGATGCTTACAGTTTCAGAGTGATGGGGATGCGAATCTGTAACACTGGAATAAATCTGACCTTAGCATATATGAGGTATGCTAGGTGATGCATGTGGAAATGTGGGGACTGACAATTGGACTGTCCTGCATTTGGCATGGAAGCTTTGCAAAATGAAGAATAAACCTAGCTGGTATGGTATTTTAGAATGAAAACAGAAAAAACAGGTCATAGAGCTAATGGTAGAGAATAGCAAGCGTGTTGAAAAGATTGGTCACCCGAGTCTAGATTTAGCTACTTCCTCTTCCTCTTTTGATTTTGAACCATTTTACACCCAATTTCTATTGATGAACAAAAACTTTGTTGAAGCCAGTTTGAGTGGATGGCTTCTTACCTTATTAGGATTCTTATAGGTGTTGTCCATATTAGCAAACCCCACAATACCACAATGGTTTCAAAATTTTGATGATGAGGATTTGCCATTCCCCTAGCACACTCCAAGTTGCTATTGTTTGGCCACTTTTAAGTGGTGGGGGATGCCCATTTGGCAAAAAGATATGGCAAAATATCTCATCTTAGCAGATTTTAAGGATGAAAAACCATGTGAGTGAAGAGTTGGGGTAATGGATTATTCCATTGGCACCTCTTCATTTCACCATATCTAAATTAATACAAATTAATAATCAAAATATTATTTTTTAAAAAAAATTATATTTAATATATGTCTATATGTATAAAATTTTTACACTATCAAAAAATTAATTGTTGTCATCTCATTAACAAGATAAAGCCTATATCATATTTCAAGGAAATGACAGAAGTATTGTGAGCGAAGATACTCTCAAATCTCAAAATGATATAGGCAATTTTGAGGTTTTAGATGTTGATGACCATCATGCCTGTCCCATACGTGGAGTCCATATTGAGTATTGGTCCCCCTGAAATCAACGTCCAAGAAGCGCTGCCATTGACAAAGAATAAACAGGTCTTATCCTTCTTAAGTCAGAAACCTTGCTTCAATTATTGAATATGGAATTTGGAACAGATATACTGTAATATATATATATATATATATATATATATATATATATATATTGCTGNACTTTATATATATTAAGTTCATTTATAAGGAATATAATTACTGTTATATATATATATATATATATATATATATATATATATATATTGCTGTTTAAATTATTAGAGACGATAGAAGAAATTTATGTAAAACGAGGATTAGCTCAATAATATTAGTGCTTCGAATCCCTATATATCCACCGTTATTGAGACCTTCATCAGTTTTCACATGCGGCTATAATTTACTACTGGTACAATACAACTGTTTTGTTCCCTATTCAATGCAATTCAACTATTCAAGCCGAAGTTTAAGGCCCTAATATTTTCTGTTAGTTATTTAAGTAATGTTTTAATACTCATTAATTATAAATCCACATTCATTTGAACACGATCCGAGTAAACAGTGCTAAAGTTGGATGCACTGAGTTGATCTTAAAATTTTTGAATCACAAATTGGTCTACATTATCGTAAAAGTGTTCGATTTTAAAAAATTTAAATCATAAATCACTGGTGCAGTCACAAAGAACGGCCTTGGAAATCATCTAAATCCATGTATTGAGGGTAGTTTGTGGGTTGTCCTGAACCTATGCTCACTCCCAAGTTGTTTCTATAATTAAAGTTTCGTGGAAATTTCTTCAAAAAGAGGTTACAGCTAAGAAGCAAGAGGAGAACTGGTAAGTTGAATTTAGTCCCATTTTTTTGTCTGTACAAAAGACTCCGTAAAGTCAAACAAAAACTTCAAAAACGTCGCCTTCAAGGACTATTGACATCCCCCACGCTCTCCCCTTTCTTTTTTGAACTATTGAATTGGGATTTTTCCTTTATAAATACAAGGCGAACCAGCTCGATTTTCCAGGTTCAATTTGCATTGGTTTTTCACCTTCATCCTTGCTTTTGTCTTTTTTTTTGTTCTTCTTTTTCGTCAAGAGAAAAAGAACATGGGAACCCAAGCTCCTTCTGACAAAGATAATGCCCGGAACGACAGTGTAAGTTGCTGTAAAACTCTTTTGTGCATGCACTGATTTGTCTTGCTTTTGTTTTTTGAAACATAAAGTTAATGAAAGCTTTCCGAACTCGTTGGAGGTTTGTCCTTTTAGCTTTATGCTCTTGTATCTGCATGATTTACTTTTGTTCTTTAGTTTTCTGTCCGTTTATGATTTTCGTTTCTGTAATTCTGCTTCCTCAACAACCATATGATAAAAGCCTCTGATTAGTTAATTCAGCATAACTTTATGGACTCATTTTCATGAAAACATAATTCTTGAATCATTTTCTCATCATACGAACTTGGAAATGGAAGACAGTTTAGACCCAAGGTTTCTCTGCCTGTGATAATTTTGGTTCTCCATCCATTGTTGCCTCTCTGCAACTTTTCTTTGCATATATCTGAGATTTGGCTTAAGAAGATGATTCTGGTTCAGTGGGTTCTTTTTTTCGACACACGTGAAACCGATGGTTCATCACGAGTCACTGTGTTGTAATTCATCCATGGCAGAAGACACACACTTTGAAGTTAATGGATCTTTTAACCTTAAGCTTACGGCACCGTTTTTTCAACTTTGATTGCTTAGAAAGAAACCCATAGTGAGAAGGAATTGCATTAAATGCCGACTGAAATTTAGATTATTATAGTTCCCTTTTTCCCTGGTGGCAGCTGCTGGCCATAAAGTCTTAAGTCAACACTCAACGTATGCATTCATGGTTGTCACAATACTTGTTTTCTAAGTTCAAAGACAAACGTTTGCATTTAATTGTAAGTAAAGATGGAAAGATTAGGTACAGTACCAAACATCTCAGATAAAAAAAAAAAGGTACAGCACCAAACATCTCAGATGAGAACAAAAAAAAAACTTACTTGGTCCTGTAGTCTGTAGAGATCTGCTTCCTGATTATAGTAAATTTTATCAAGTGATTTACAGAAAGGATTCACATGCAAGCACATGGTTAGTTTGTTACTAATACTTTTGAGACAGACAAGCCAAAGTCTTTGACTTGTATTTTCCTTTAGAAAAAGTATGAAATACTGTGCAATGTCTAAGTCTAGTCTAGGAGTTTTACTGTATCTAAAGACAAAGTAAAACATGTAATTTAACCCCCACAAGTAGAACTGTTACCGCAAGGCATAGCTAGTAAAACATGTAATGCTAGCGTATGAACATGGATCAAAACGTGTGAAGTGGGAACCAAAATAAGTGGCCGACAACTTCAGAATGATAAGGACAAATCAAGAGAGAGAAACTTTTCATTGTTGAATCTACTGATAAGTTGATAACTGATGTAGGGACATTTTGCCCTTCCAAAGATTAGGGAATTCCAATCACAACTTGTTTTGAAATGCCCATGTCATCCGCTCTTTTAGCACTTCTCAGAAGCACTAGGGGATTTACTAAATGGAAAGAGAAATGAAAAGTCCTATTTTGGTGGCTTTCACTAACCTCAACTCTGTCTGGTTGTCTGATTTGCTTTACTTTCTCATTTTTTGTCTGTTTTATGGTTCACTTTTAGCATTACCTTGAATTATGTATTTTGTCAGAAACTGATAGAGAGATTTGTTTCTTTGCCTATCACAGTTTGAAGAAAAATTAGCAAGGCAGAAAGCAATTGATGATTGGTTGCCAATTACCTCATCAAGAAATGCAAAATGGTGGTACTCAGCTTTCCACAATGTCACTGCTATGGTTGGAGCTGGTGTCCTCGGTCTCCCCTATGCCATGTCAGAGCTTGGATGGTATGATCTGAAATGGAAAAAAATTTGAAGAGTTTAATTATTTAATGAATTTAGAATTTCGATGTTTTAGCCGAGCAATCAATATAGAAAATTCGATAGATTGATGGAACACTATTATTTGGTTTCAGGGGTCCTGGCGTGGTTGTCCTAGTCCTATCATGGATTATTACCCTGTATACTCTATGGCAAATGGTTGAGATGCATGAGATGGTTCCAGGAAAACGTTTTGATAGATACCATGAACTGGGTCAATATGCCTTTGGTGAAAAACTTGGTCTCTACATTGTGGTGCCACAGCAGCTTATTGTTGAAGTTGGTGTCTGCATAGTATACATGGTTACCGGAGGCAAATCATTGAAGAAGTTCCATGACACCGTCTGCAGTACCTGCCAATCCATAAAACTTACCTATTTCATCATGATTTTTGCCTCTGTTCACTTTGTGCTGTCTCACCTTCCCAACTTCAACTCCATCTCTGGTGTCTCCTTGGCAGCGGCAGTCATGTCCTTGAGGTATATTGCACATTCTTTTATGTGCCATTTCAGATAAATTGAACAGAATCCGAAATTTATTTCTTTGATTTTTAAATTTGATATGCTAATGCATGTTTTTAAATTGTCATACAGTTACTCTACGATTGCTTGGGGAGCTTCAGTGGATAAGGGTGTTCAGCCAAATGTGCAATATGGCTACAAAGCAAAGACAGCAGCAGGAACAGTGTTCGACTTCTTCGGTGCCTTGGGTGAAGTAGCTTTTGCCTATGCCGGGCACAATGTGGTGTTGGAGATCCAAGCAACAATCCCATCTACACCTGAGAAGCCATCAAAGGGACCCATGTGGAGAGGTGTTGTCGTTGCCTATATAGTTGTGGCCTTGTGCTACTTCCCTGTTGCTTTGATTGGGTATTGGATGTTCGGCAATGCTGTCGAGGACAACATCCTCATGTCATTGGAGAAACCAGCATGGCTCATTGCAATGGCTAACATGTTTGTTGTTATTCATGTTATTGGAAGCTACCAGGTGTGTATCAATCAATAGTGTTCGGATTTTATCATAATTTAATCCATACCACAGATAACTGATTAGGTTTTCCTTTAACTTTTGTCATGTAGATTTATGCAATGCCAGTATTTGACATGATGGAAACTGTCCTAGTGAAGAAACTAAATTTCAAGCCTACTAGAACACTTCGATTCATTGTTCGCAATCTTTACGTCGGTAAGTAAATTCTTCACTTTTTTTCAACTTACTTGCATGTAAATCAAGGTACTGATATCAACTAAAAAGGGGATTGGAGCTAGAGGATATTAATTATTATGCCATATCTTTATTTGCAGCATTCACAATGTTTGTTGGCATCACCTTCCCTTTCTTCGGTGGTCTTCTTGGATTCTTTGGAGGATTTGCTTTTGCACCAACAACATACTTTGTAAGCCACATTCTCTCTTCATGCCATCTTCCTTCTTACTTGAAATGTACCAATTCTATTTGAAGAACTTTGACCCCATCATTTATTTGCTCTCTTGCTTTTTGTTCATTAGCTCCCTTGCATCATGTGGCTTGCCATCTACAAACCAAGAAAGTTCGGCTTATCTTGGTGGACTAACTGGGTATGTAAACTTGATTTAAATTTTGCCATCCTTATTGTTTCAATGTGATTCGAATCAGTGTTTAATCGGTCTTATTTGGTTTTTTCTTTTTTTTTCCCCAGATCTGCATTGTATTAGGTGTTGTCTTGATGGTAGTATCACCAATTGGAGGCTTGAGGCAAATCATCATTCAAGCCAAGCACTATGAATTTTACTCTTAATTGTTGTCTTCCCACAGTAGAAGGAAAGTGGGGTGCCACAAAGCACAGTAGGGAAAAAAAATGAAGAACATGATAAGTTAAGGTGGTCTGATGGCGCATAAGGCCATTGTCAACAGTCAATGTTGACAGAGTTCATCGGGTGATTGAAGCTTGAACCGGTTTCTGTTGTATCACTGGTTCACTGCTTTCTGTGCACAAGGGAACTGTAGCTACTGAGACCAAACCAGAAGAGAGTTGGCCATCACTGTTTCTTCATAACTTGTTTATGCATGTAAAATATACCAGTCCTTTTTTGTTTGTTTTGCTGTTGGTGAAAAATGAATATGCATGTCACAATCTTCAGAAAAAAAGAAAACATGAGTTCAGTTGTGAAATGGTTTCCATCTAATGTGTATTTGCTTTGAAAATGAGTTCTGAGTTAAGGTTTGTTTCAGGAAATATATGGAATCATAGTGTAAAATCAATACAACCTACGATTTGATGTTTTCTACAGAATGCTTCTGCTTCATCTTCTTTATTACTTACTAGTTGGTGATTTAGATTTTCCCTGAGAAAAGCCATTTGTTTCTTGTTGGATCTTGCCAAAGAAAACCCAAGTTAACATATGATCTTCGAACTGAAATGCAAATCCAGAATGACCTGGGTTGTCTCATTTTACCCCATTTTTACAACAAAAATTTTCAATTTTTTCATAGCAGGCAAACCTGTTAGCAGAGCAACAATAAGTTTATAACCATCAAGCAATGAAATCTGTCTACCAAGTACCAAGTAGAATTCATCCTCATACTGAGAAAATCAACTACTACAAAAATCCCAACATTCGAAATGGAACTACTTTATGTTTACTCTATTTTGGATCGCCAAATCAGAACAAACCATAAAATAATCTTTGGCTGGTGTTCTTAGAAATTACAGAATAGGCAGCTGGAACTTTTGAAACAAAATCCTAAACTTATGTTGCATAGACCTGGAAATGAAGATTGGAGAAGCTTGAGCTCAGGAAAGGTGGAACCAGGGGTGGAAACTTGATTCACCAGGCCTTAAGGGGTGATGATGAGCTTTAGGGAGCAAATGCAGTAGAAAGAAGGATGCTTACTGTTAATCAACTGTGATTAGTGTCATAAAATCTGTATAGTTTCGATTGATGATTCAGTCTAAGCACTTATCAAACGCATAATATGACAAAATCTCAACATCGAATGGAAAAAATAAACAAACCAGGAATAAACTGATTGGCTACTGTTTGCTGCCGTCAATAAAAACCCAACCCAAGGTTTATGCTGTTGCAAGGCCGGCCATTCTTTTTCACCATCTCCACATGGTTAACCTATGGCCTATGATGTGCCAAGCCTGCAACCAAACAATGAGAAGCAACTTCCATTCCCTTTCACAAGAAGTCTATCAGAAAACACATGGATTAAATATACACTATGCAAATCAAAGCATGGAAGCAAAATCCAAATGTTCTTATCTATGGGCCTAAGCTCAAATTATTAATTTGTATTTGTGCCATCATATATTATGGTATGCTCTATCCGATAATTATTCAAGAGCAACCTGAACTATGAAGCAGTGTAGCTTATCCTTGCATTGGTTACTTACACTTGAATTTTCCAGTTCAGACTGTTTGTAAATGTGAATATGAAACGAGCGTGGTGAAAAGTGAGGCTGTAAATGTGAATTGATGGAGTGGGTAATTAGGTAAACAACGGTGGCACCCGTAAATGGAGCCTTTCTGATTTTTGCAGTTGGGAGAGGAATATCTGGAGATCTTGTCAGGAAAGGCTGAAGGATGACTCTTCTAAAGATAAAAAGATATGGCCTGGAAATAGGAGATATATCTAGAAATTGGAAAGTGTTTTATAAGTTTTGGGTGCTGAATATAAATATTTTGTCAACTGCTTTTGTATAGTTTCCTGTGAGCCTATGACTCAGGATTTAAGGCTTTTTTTTTTTTTTTGTAAATTTGAAATCAATGGAGAGTGGGACATGTGGACTTATAGGGTGAAATTTGTAATGTGAGGAAGGGTATTATTCTGCATGGCCAACCAATGATTATTGGCATGTGGCCATAACTGATGAAATCTTGATCTATATTCAAGAATCAATCAAATTCGGGTTATCAAAATAAATAGTTAAAAAAAAAAAGAATTTATATTTGATATCTTGACAGCGTATATATCAAATGTTGTTATCTAAAAATCAAAAGATCTGACACTAAATATTAAAAAAATTTTAAAAAATACTTATAAGATAAAATTAAAGATTAATCATTTTTAAAAATACATGAATAATAAATTTTTTATTTTCTCTTTCTAAATCCCTCTCAACATTTTCTTCCTTTATTTCTCTCCAACTCCATCATTTCTTTTCTTATTTTTCCTTCTTCTTCCATTGAGAGCAAGTTTGATAAAATTGTGCAATTTCAAGATCTCAAGGTAATTTTTATTTGTCGACTTTAATAGTGTATTTTTTAAGTGATTTTTATATTGAATTCAGGGTTACAATGTGATAAAAAAAATTGTTGTTTAATTGAGAAATCAGGATCTGTTTAATTGAGTTCAGGGCACTGCCTGTTTATGGGTCTTGCATTCATGGACCCACTTTCACTGGGTGTTTAGATTGTATTTCATTTGCAATGCTATGTTGGGCTGCGTTGGGCAATATGTCTGGTCCTGGGTTACAGTTTAATGCCTTTGTATCATTTTTTTTTCAATTTAAGTATTTTTTTTTTAAAAAAATAATCTGTACATCTCTCACTCAAAAATCTTGATTAAAAAAAATTTTAAAATTTTGATTTGAAGTGTTGGAAATTTGAAAAAATAGATGAGCATAATTTTTTAAAGAGAGTATTTGTATCTAAAATGTTTATGTAAATATTAGATTATATTTTTTTTAATCATTGACGAACAATTTTAACGGTTAAAGAGTTAAAAAATCATCATTTTAAAACAAAATGGATCAAAGTGATCAGAGGGGTTTTTGGATTTTACCCATATTTGGTATTAAAATGGGAAATGGTAGATTTGTTTCCTGATATGGTAGGGAGGAAATTGAGAAGGAAAAGCTTGGGTATTCCAGCATTTTATTCAAACTTATGAGATTTAATTCCTTTTTATATTTTTCTCCCTAAAAGGAATAATAGCTGTCTCTCTGCTAAGTCCTAGTAAAAGAAAAAAAATTAAAAATACCTAACTCACTAAATGAATCCTTTATTAATTTGCCAATTTCCCCTTAATTATTATTATTTTCATTTTTATGGACTTAACAGGAATCTTAATTTTCTTTGCTGTCCTTTTCCTGTTATGCTCCCCTCTAAATAATTTACCATGATCTCAGATGTCAATGAACTATGTGTTGAGATGCATGAGGATAGTTTACCATCTAAAGACAGTAGCATTTGGAAATTGATTCTTCTTTCCTTGTATAAAAACATTTGCATGGGAACAGAAGTGTCACAGTCAGAAGTTCCCTCTCTAATATTTTCTGTATCTGTCTAGGCGGAGTTCACTTCACGTTTGTTGTCACTTTCAAGATTTCCTTCTTTGTAACTATCAATCAATATATATTTTCTTGAGTGCTCCATCTTCTCCCTCTTCCTACATAGTTCTGCAGTGCATACTTGGAAACCATGGGGACTCAAGGACCTCCTCAGGAGCAGCTCGAAACCAATACCCCAAGCACCGTAAGCCTCTCCCACCCTTCCTGCATATGTTCTTTTCGTTTGTGAATGCTTTTCTTGATCTTTTCGTCATGCAAACGGCTGAAACTTTTTCATAATGAACAGTTTCTGTATCCTTTCTTATGTGGAGGGGATGATTATGAAAGTTGGAAACCATGTTAATCTGACAGAAAGATTTGTTGTGAATTTCAGATAGACGAAAAGCTAGCAAAGCAGAAGGACATTGATGCTTGGCTTCCAATTACTTCTTCAAGAAATGCAAAATGGTGGTACGCAGCATTCCACAATGTTACTGCTATGGTTGGTGCTGGAGTCCTCAGTCTTCCTTATGCCATGTCACATCTTGGATGGTATGTGAAACACAAAACTTTTGCGCATATACTTCGAAGAAAGATCAATATTTGAATAAGTTTCCTTTCTCTAATTCAGGGGTCCTGGCATTGTAATTATGATCCTGTCATGGATCATCACTCTATACACTCTCTGGCAAATGGTTGAGATGCATGAGATGGTTCCTGGGAAGAGGTTTGATCGATACCATGAGCTGGGGCAGCAAGCCTTTGGGGAGAAGCTCGGACTTTACATTGTGGTTCCTCAACAACTAATCTGTGAAGTTAGTGTTGACATAGTCTACATGGTTACTGGTGGAAAATCACTGCAGAAAATCCATGATCTAGCCTGCAAGAATCACTGCAAAGATATCAAATTAACATCTTTTATCGCGATATTTGCCTCTGTCCATTTTGTACTCGCCCACCTCCCTAACTTTAACTCCATCTCAGGGGTCTCTTTGGCTGCAGCAGTCATGTCTTTGAGGTAATGTTCCTTCCTATTTATCAGCTCACTTGGTCTTTTAAGTGTGCAAAAGCCTAATTCTAAGCCATAAAATTTAGGGGATATTCTACAAATTCAAGGTATATAATGGTCATTAACCAATTGTACTCCTCTAAAAACAGTATCTTAATAAGCTGGGATGTAAAATGTTCAGTTGTTCATGTTGTTAACGTTCAAATGTAAGTTTATCTGATGTCAATGTTGTTATGCAGTTACTCTACCATAGCCTGGACAGCTTCTGTTCACAAGGGTGTCCAGCCAGATGTGCAATATGGCTACAAAGCCACCACCACACCTGGAACATTCTTTGGTTTCTTGAATGCATTAGGCGATGTAGCTTTTGCCTATGCTGGACACAACGTGGTCTTGGAGATCCAAGCAACCATCCCTTCGACGCCGGAGAAGCCTTCCAAGGGGCCAATGTGGAGAGGAGTGGTCGTTGCCTATATTGTTGTGGGCTTGTGCTACTTCCCTGTTGCCTTCATCGGGTACTATATGTTTGGCAACAATGTTGAGGACAACATCCTCATCTCATTGCAGAAACCAACGTGGCTTATCATTGCAGCAAACATGTTCGTTGTGATCCATGTGATTGGAAGCTATCAGGTTTGATCTGTTTCAGCTTGGTTCTGCAGGCTCACTTGAATAGACTTTTATGCTTCTGTTTCTGTAAATGCAGCTATATGCCATGCCTGTTTTTGACATGATAGAAACTTTGCTGGTAAAGAAATTTCATTTTAGACCAACTAGAACGCTTCGATTTGTCACCCGCAATCTGTATGTTGGTAAGTAAAGTTAATTACCCTTTCTGGTCCAGGGTTTGTATACCATGAAATTAGAACTTAATTGTTCTTTGTTTCAGCTGCCACCATGTTCGTAGGTATGACTTTTCCGTTCTTTGGTGGCCTTCTTGGATTCTTTGGAGGATTTGCTTATGCACCAACAACCTATTTTGTAAGTCCTTCTGGTTCAGTAGATTGCCCTTTGCTAATTCTGACAAAGATGTCAAACTGATATACACTATTAATTCTTTTTCCTGTCATTTCTTTAGCTCCCTTGCATCATATGGCTTGCTATCTACAAACCAAAGAGGTTTGGGTTATCTTGGTGTATCAACTGGGTATATTTTCCAACTTAAAATCATGCTCAAGTTTCTTCCTCGTATTCCCATCTGCCTTTTGACAATAAATCTGACTCGGTTTAGTTTTTAAATTTCAGATCTGTATCATACTCGGCGTCCTGTTAATGACTCTAGCTCCCATTGGAGGTTTGAGGAATATCATACTTCAAGCCAAGGGTTACCATTTCTACTCTTAAATCATTTCCTGTAACCGCAAGCGAGCAAGTAATTCGAATGGACAAATATAAGATTTATATCAAATAAGATGGTTAGTTTTTAAGTCAGATTGTAGCGAGAAATGTTAGCCAAAACCAGGGTTTGTATTTAAATCATTGTTTAGCATTGGTTGGCTCTTGGGCAAACATTTGTCTTTTGAATGGGAAAGTGGCCCCATGAAACCATCATTGTTTTCATCTTTCTTAGTGTTGATTATGGATTCGTAAGCATAATGTGCACCATTGCTGCAGTTTTTAGTATTTGTCAATACTCGGCCATGTGAGTCTTCGGCTGCTAGTTTTTTAGCAGAGGGATGTGACAGACAACTTGCAGTTTGTTCATGTTTGACAGACAATCGAGCATTTCTTTAAACTTTCTATTTTATGAACAGATTCTTGAATGAATAATTTGACCCTCAGGGTGACTTTCTTCTGGACATCATTTTCCAGATAAGTTCTACATTGAATCCAACCACAAACAAATTGAAGTAAACCTATTTCCTTTCTGCAGGCAAGATCCCCATACTTAATCACAGTAAAAGCTTGTCGCAACCAGGTCTCAGACAAGTAACAGATAAAATGTTGTTCTAGTGATGGAGCTAATCCAAGGAAAACCTTAGGTTCCAACTCGTACTACCAACACCATCAACATATCATTAGCTGTCATTTCTCTGTTACAAGATATAACTCAATGTCCATAGGCCAGAGGAAAGGATAGCTATAATGAAATATTGGACATGGGAAGCTACCTACAAGAATAGGCTGTCTGTCAACCATATGAATATCCAACTGGCATTGCCGCATCTCATTAAAACATAGCCACCATTCTCACCTAGACCTTGTACCGTTCAATTTAATTCTTAATAACTATTTACAAGGTTCAAGCCAAAGCCACAGATATTGGTTTGGTTCCTTCAAATTGGTTGTGTACGGCAAAAATTCTTTGCCATATCCGGAGCAAAGATAGAATGCTGCTTCTGCTAAAATTGAATAGAAACATGTTGAAAATAAAACCAATAATTGTCCAGCCAGCAGCAAGAGTGCTTAATGTCAAAGATATGAAGAAAGTGAAAGAAAAAACCTGAGATTCATGCACTATTTATTTGATTATAAAAAACATCTAAAATCAACAGACACTGCACATTTAATGAGTATAAATTCAGAAAATATTCCGTTTGAGTTGTATAAAAAGTTAACTGAACCAAACAAGACAATAGACTAATGAGTACAAACTATGAGAAATTCCAATCGTACGGTAAAATATATCTACTGGTTGGCCTATTCCAACAAGACAGTAGAAAACAAACAGCTAAAGGTATAGTTGGGTGAGAATAGAGATTGTTGTTCTCTTTAGATAATCAGATCGAACTTTAGGATAGTGATCAACAATGACTAAGTAGTACCCTAGTGCTCAAACAGCTACATTGAGAGACAAGATATTTATGGTGCAGTTTTGCTGAAGAAATTAGTTTCTGAACTTATATGCTTGCTGCACTCAGAAACTACAAAAGTATTTATTTAAATGCAAAAGAATTCAATCAAAGAGAACCAAAATCCATTCTGAAAGTATTCAAATCCTTCAAACAGAGTTGAATATTCAAATAATTGCAGTAAAATGTTTGCAAAGAAAAACCATATACACTGAAAGCATAGCTCCACAAAGATGTTTATAGTTTCAATATTATAGAAGAAAATGAGTATCTGAAATTCTTAATTTACTTGCTAGATTGACAAACTACAAAAGTAAGCATTCAAATGCAAAAGTATTCAATGAGGAAGAACCAACAATTTGTTCTAAAAAGGTATCCATTTCATCCCATAACTTCTTCAAAGGAACAAAGTTGAACGTATCATACACATATCACAATCCTCATCCCCTCTGTTATTCTAATTCTTCACCTCAATTGTTAGAAAGAACAAGAAAAATAAAATTAGCCCCCATTCCCTCCTTTTCCCCATCAAGAAGGATCCTTTATTATCATAATTGCTTCTCCAATTTAGCCCTTTTCTCTTTAAACAACTCAGCCCACAAATTGGAAATCCAAAGAATACTAACACCAATAGCTGTAACGACAACAAACAACCAAGAAATCCAAAGCCATCTAGGAATCACATGATCAGCTCTCCCACTTATATAAAACACTCCCATTTGGTACACAAAAAATGGACCAAAAATCCCTCTAACAACACTATAAAAGGAATAAAAATAAGGAGACAAAAAGACATAAACCTTTGCAGCCAACTCATCATCGTACCTCCTTGCAGTTGCCAAAGTCCAAACATTCTGGCAAAAGCTGGTGACTTCAGCTAAAACCAAAAGAGAGAGTATAGCATACGCGCCATGAAAGACCATGTGGCGGCAAGTGATGAAAACAAAGAGAGTGGCCGAATGATGGCCTATGAAAAGGACGTCTGAAGGGAAGAAGATAATGTAGTGAAGGAGATCTGTAAGAAAATAAGCAATGCTATAATCCAAAACTAAATTCTGGGTTTTTGTGTTTGATGAGGAAAATCCACGGTTTTGGTCGGAAAAGATTGCAAAAGTGGCTAAGAAAACAGCTGGTGTGCCGTGGAAAAGAGAGATTAAGCAGGAAGAAGCTTCTGGACGGATCTTGGGACTCCAGTTTCGGAAAACAAAGAAGTAAGCAACGACATATATTATCAAAAACATGGACAAAAACAAAGGGAGATTTGGGATTGGGAAGGAAAGGGTAGTATCCATTGAAAGTTTGTCTCTTTGCCTTTTACCTTTCTTTTTCAGGGTTGGACTGGAGAAGAGCGATGAAATTTATAGGAATTGTGGAGTTGGGTTGGGTTTGATTTTGGGATGTTTTGGTGGGTTCTGGTAAACTGGGAGAAAAACGGTATACTTTTCAAAATGCTCTGGAAAGTCACCAAAGGGAAGGAAAAAGGCTGCCAGAAGACAGAAAAGGACAGGGGACACGTTTTCCAGAAAGCAACCAATGTTTCTATAGTAGTTACAGAGACACAGTACGATTTTGGCCGCGTCTGTTATCAGACTCTGCTTAGATTTACCGTACCTGGTTCCAAAGGATCTTTCATTGCCTTTTTATGTTAGCTTCAGCGGAGTTGGAGGTGGAGGTGAAGAAGTAAAGACGGCAGGGAAATCTAGTTGATCAGGAAGTCTGGTTTCTCAAGTATTTGACTTTCAATAGGATTGTATGTGCTTACGCTTATGAACCTATGATACAATGAACAAATTCAACTCCAATGACGACAAAATTTAGTAAATATTGGTCATGAATTTTAAGGGCACCAACATTGAAAAAGTCAAATATCATTAGGTTAAATTTTATATTAGAATTGTACTGTTAAATATAAAGTCATGGTCAGCCTCTAGTAGTTTATTTTATTTATGGTCCAAGTTTTTGAGTTGATTAATAGACAAACCAGCCTTTGACTTGGCCAACTTTTTTTCTAATATAAGAGATAAATATTACCATTGTGAAAATGGTTGAAAGAATACAAGGCAGATATTTTGATACCAATATTCTAGCGTAGATAACCACATTATAGCACATCACTATCACATTCACACTACGACGTCCTTGAACTGAAACTTATCTTCTGAAACCATGTATGGGCCTAACTGGGGAACTCTGGTAATGGACATTGAACCCAAAAACCAAATGATGACGGTAGACTTATGGAAAATGATAACACGGACAAGCCTCGGAAAGCCATCTTCACCCTTGCTAAGACAACATCCAAGACCACGATGAGATTATAACGCTTCTTCCTGTATTTTGTTGTAATTCCTTCCAATAGTTTAAAGCTCTCAAAAACCAAGTGCCCTTGCGCCTCCTTGCATTATATTTCAGGAGGAACTTTTATCCCCTGGCAAGATTTTTCAAGGATCAAGATATTCACTATTTTCTTCTTTTTCTCCTCAATTAGTTTCGAAATACACAAGCAGAGTTCAATCTATTTCTCCCTCTTCCACATCATTTACAGGCTTTTGAATACTAGGTGGCTCACCTTCTTCTTCCTCTTCATCCTGCTTCATGTACAAACCCAGTTGCTCCAACGGGTTGCTGCTCCCAAACTTGAAACTACCCAAGCCATCCTGAGAGTGATCTGGGCTTGTCTCATCCACTGAGCTTGGCAAATGCTCGACAGGGGCAGCTCTAAGCATGTCTAAGTCTTCAAGAAACCTAGAATTCTCATTGATTTCAACAGTCTTTTCCATCTACAAAACACCAGAAAGTGGATATTAAGTACAGAATAAGACAAGGAGGCCATTATCAATATGTAAATACAATGCACTCTACCTTTAGCAATGCCTGCCGTGCTGCTTCTCTCTCAAGCTCCCTCTTCCGTCTAGCCTCAGCTGCAGCTTCTGCTTCAGCTCGTCTTCGTGCATCTTCGGCAGCCTTGGCTTCTGCTTGCAACCGTGCCTTTTCTGCTCGACATTAATAAACATTTTTTATTAGACACGTAAAATATAACTACACAAATTTGTCCATTTCAAAGACATTATTAACTTGTGCAAGATGCATGTTGACAACCCAAAGACACTAGATTAAAGTTCAAACCTTTCTTCCTCTGCTGCTCAAGTTCTTCTCTCTCTCGACGCAATTTCTCAGGATCCCCCTTGTCACCCTGATCCAGAGTCAAAAACACTTAGAAAAAGTACAGGTCTACAGTAAGTTTCAGGAACCCAAGTTAATAACTACCTGTGTAAGTGTCTTCTCTCGAGCTTTTAGAATAGTATCAGCAAATCGATTCTTCAATAAAGCAGCCCTGTAGAGTTTCTCAGGAGAAATCTGTCTCTCGGTTGGAGCACTGTCCCCTAGATTTTTAACGGGATAGACAGTGAAACACAGCTTTAAATCAAAAAACAGATTTTATTTTTCCTTCTACAATCTTCATTGATCTTACCATCTTGACAACTATCTGACTCAACAGAACTTGGCTTAGGCTGAGAAGTCTGCTCAAGCTGATCCAACCCACTAACACATTCTGCATGAAATGATTTATTAACAAATCTTACAGGCAAAGCAGCATTTACTATTTCATGGCTTTGCCATTCAAGCGAGAAAAGAAGTACAAGAACATTTCTCTCTTCATACACATGAAAACACAAATAATATCAATTTAAAGACTCACGATTCCTATCAAGAGGATTGTCAACACTTGTCTTTTCATCTAATTGAGCTCCAGAATCTATAGCCTCCAGTACCTGAAGGAGAATGCAAAGTAAGATACTAGTTAAAAGTAATCTAGCCCACATGAAACCCCCCTTTGGGACCAGGTAAAACTTTAAAGTTATCAAACATACAATAATGAGGTCAAAGAACTCAAGTCTTATATTATTTAAACCACATAGAACCAGCACACACCTTCAGTGCATCCACAGGACTTGAAACTTTAACACCATCAGATTCACTATCAGAACTGCTAGAGTCTGAATCTGCAAAGCACACAAAAGAAAGCAGTCATTGAAATGGCATCTAGCAAGACAAGACCTGCTTGCACTGAACAAAAGTTGGGAAAAAGACAACTAGTACCCACAGGAAAAACCTAAGAAATCAACTTAAATAATACTACCAGTACCCAGAAAAAAAAAAAGAGATGAATATATACAGGCAATTAGTTTTCTTGATGGATCACAGTCCTAATTGATATTGATGCCTCTCAACTAAGGTGGCAGTGGAGTAAAATGTGTAAACTTGAGAAATAAAACAAAGCTGAAATACAACTGCTAGTAACAACACATGGACTCTGGAACTGAAATTACCACTAAAACTATCCACCGGACATTATAAGAACTTTACCATGCAGCGAGTCAAATTAGAGTTATTGTCTTAACCAAGTATCTATATCACTAACCAGTTGATAACAAGCAGCCAAAATTGACTACATTAGCAGGCATAGTATCAAAGCACAAACATAAAGAACCACATTCCTTTTCCATGCAGTACCCAAAAGTCTAATTTTAGTGCACTATTAAGAAGCAAACCTACCACATGTAGGCTAAAGTAGTAGGTATGAGCTGGCATAGAAAACTGATAAATTGGATCCAAAACAAAATGTAGGGAACTGGAGCTTCATCAATTAATTAGAAAAACAGAATGCATGATGCATACAAAAAGGAAACGAGAGGAAAATACAGTTACCTCTGGAGCTGCCTGAACTGACAGACTTTGTGCTTCTATGGCCTGTATCCTTCGCTATCTCCACAGGTGGGTAGCTTGACACAGGAGGCTCGTTTCCCCCAATGTCAACATCCTCATCAGCCTGGTCATTCCCTACACAGGCAAAAGATTTACAGAAAAGTCAGAAGGAAGTCTCCGAACGTTGCTCAGAAGGTAGGATATTGAGCCCAAGGATTTGATGATAACCTTTGCCTTGTTGCATGGATGAATTACTCAGTCCAGATTCATTCAACAGCTGCATCAGAAAATATTCCCAAAAAGAAATACAGGAATAAATAATTTTTAGAAGTGGATACCACTTGGCAAATATATATTACTTTGAAGCATCAAAAGCGAGCAATGGGACTGATTTTTCAGCCTATATACAGTGAGGATACATACCTCAATTTCACAAGGTTCAGCTCTACACTGATTTTTCTGTTTCTCTTGCAAATGGTCATCTAAAAGCTTTCGCAATGTGAACAAGGTATCATCACTGAGGTCATCAATATCAATCTCAATTTCTTCCTCTCCAGATTCCCTTCCATTTGAACTGTGCTCTCTCAAGAAGTCAATGATATGCATAGGCATTTCAGCTAGCAAAGATTCCAGCTCTCTGCCTAGATTGTGCTTTTCCTCAGCTGTCATTCTCTTTACAGGCTCTGGTATAATTTCTTGGGTAACTGAGGTTGTCTTCCTCTTTTTTGCAGGAGGCATTGTCTTGGAAGATTCTATGTTGTCAGCAGGAGCTTTGCTTTGTACCAACTGGCCACCAGTTACTGGTAACTTCTTCTCGATATTTTTCCACCTCACTTCAAAAAACTTGTTAAGGGTATCAGCCATAATATGGACATCATTTCCAGGGGGATTATAGGTCATTGCATTGCTGAAAGTAAGCCTCACATCAGCGTGAAACTCCATGGGGCTTGCATATGCACCTGAAGTTATCTTCTTTGTAATTGTTCCTAGATCCATTGGTTGCTTGATAACATTAACGTAATCTGGAATATTCAACTTCACTACATCAACAGGTTGGTTGAAGACCCACCCATACTGATGGCCCATCAATCGTTTTAGCAAACCCTCACACTGCTTCATCAGGATAATATTTGCGGTATTGGGAGCTGAAGCATGCTTTGCAGACTCAAATTTTCCTGAAGAACCCCGATTCCATCCGCGTCCTTTTCCATTCAAAGGATTCCCTTTCTTGCCTGGCCCAGAAGCCATCATCGATGATTTCTGAAAATCTTGTAGATGAGGTAGAATTTGCCCATTGCTACAACTAAGAATATCACTGGAAGATGACATGGTAACGCCATTTGTCCTTTGCAACTCAACTTTCTTCTGAAGCATTCGTATCTGCTCCAATTCATGGTTCAACCTATGTATCAAATCCTTTCTTTCAGACTGTGACATGTTCGACAGGGAAAGCACTTGTATAGGGGCACCAAAAGTGTCACGTTTATTAGGGTTCAAACTGATGCATTTTCTCGTTGGGGCACTTGAATCTTCTGAAGCAGTAATTTCAGTATCAATTCGTCCTGAGCTACCAGATCCCTCTGATTCACCAGGCGGCTCATATGACCCACGATAATACCCTCCCGAGAACCTATCACTCTTTGCCAACATCTTAGCCAAAACTTTACCTGGGTACCCTGTTTTACTTCCCTTTATTCAGTGTAAAGGAGCTGCTGGTTTAATCACCATACTCTGCATATATCAAACCATGGGAGCAAAATTATCCCATCGGATTTCTAGAGTAACTTTATATGCCACCCTTTGAATACAACTATTAAAGTAAACTTAGGTAAAAGCTATAAGCAAATTTAGATCAAGTCTAACGGGCATTTACCCTATCTAGAGATCTTTAACCATTTTGTTCAAATTTTTAAAACTACTCATCTTTGGAAAGACCCAAATTCACCAGATTAAACCCTAGAGAACATTAAGAGTCCAAATTCTCCCATTCCACACCGAACATAACCAGATTCAAATCTTTTCCAACAATGCAAAGGAAATTAAATTGCATTGTAATTAATTGAACCCATTTATAGCTGAAATAAATCAGCCCTTACATGCATTTACCCAAATCCTGAAACTTTTAACCCTTTTGTTCACTTACTTTAAACTACCTGCAAAAACCCAAATTCACCATATTAAACCCTATACACCCAAAAATAAAAGAACGCACAATTCACATATACTCAATTCCAATCATGCATGAAAAAAATATAATTGCAACATAAACAGAAAAGCTCAACTGATTCATACTTGAAAATTTATAGTATCATTTACTAGTTCAAAGCTCAAATCTTTACACCAGAAGAAATTCGATACAAGAAAACCCTAACCCAATATCTAACCCCCGCCCCTTCCAAAAAAATCACAAACCCGGATCCCAAAGAACATATTCTAAAACCCAAGAATAACCCAATAACAATTACCAGTCTTCCACTGCTCCTTCGCTGTCCCAGTGTTCCACGAATCTCGAAAACCCTTTCTTCAATTTCCTACCCTTTTCGGCGACTAAGTAAAAGAAATAAACAAAAATAAACAACAAAAACCCTAGATCAAGAAACCCTAGGGCAATTAATGATTAATATTTGTAAAAATAAAAATAATTAATCTTTTTATTGGAATTTTTGAAAAATTTGGATCGCTAAAACTTAATAGCGAGCTAAATCGAAAGAAGAGAGAGAACAGTAAAAAGAGCTGGCTTTTGAAAGTTCTCTCTCTACTTTAAACGGGCTTTCGATTACTTTCGAGGAACTATGGCCGTTGGATTCAGGATGAAGAGTGATCGGACGGTGAATTTATCTTAGATCTCAGCCGTCCGTTTTTTGGGGTGCGGACTTTAGGACAATTAATCTGTCTTGTTTTTGTCTTTATCGAGTCGATTAAGTAACTAATAACGCGGGATTTCAAGCACGGGTGATACAGGTACAGCTGGGAAGCAAAGTGAGGTCAAGGTTCTATCTTATTGGCGGAATTTTGGATAGAGGGGCCAAATTGATGACGTGGTAGAATGGTATTGGATAATATTAGGAGAGTACACTGAACCCTGGCTTAACTTTCATGGTCTTTGGAAGGTACCAGAAAATCAATCAATAACCTTTTGCAGCATTTAATGTAACGCGGTGGCTTGAGGTACGTATGATAAGATGCCTGAGCTCTATTGTAAGAAGCAATGACCCTTACGATGTTTGAATTCTATTGGTTTTTTTCTTCAAAAGGAATATGACAAATACCAAAAGCTGTTTATAGATATTTTCTAACGTGATATTTATACTCATCAAATATTATCATCTCAATAACAAATAAATTTAAAATTTTTAAAATTTAAAAAATAAATATTAATAATTTTCAAAATATATATTTTAAAAAATTTTAAATTTTTATTTTTACATATTTTATTTGATGACACTTTATAATTCAATAATAATTTATACATCACATATCTCATATCAATAAGAGATTAGATAAATTTTGAGTTTAGAAATGATAAATATATTTTTTTGATTAAAAATATGTACTCGTGATAAATAATTTTTAAACTTTTCACTGATATGAGACCTCTATAAAATATATTAAAATCAAAATAATAACTCATTTGAAATATTAAAATCGAAGTAACTTCAAATCAAAATGAGTTCTTCTCTTCTATGGTTATAAAAAAAAAGCAATATAATAGGTGTTGTACAATTGAGTAGGTGAGAACTCATAAATTTTACATTAACAAAATATAAGATAAATATTATGTTTATAATTGTGAGTCAATGCATTAAATATAAACACTTAATGTATTGAAGTTATTGAATTCTATGAAAATACTAAATAGCATTAAATGAAAAAACATCTTTTAAAATAAAATTTAACTAAATTTTAAAGGTAGCACCAATAAATGTCTCTTCAACCAATCTTATAAGTATTTATTAAAGTTAAACAAATTTTTAATTTGAAATTGCATAAAAAATCTATTAAATATGATTTTAAAATTTAAAATAAAAAAGAAACAATTCATTAATTACAAATCGATAGCGTTTGGTATGAGGTTAGTGAAAGCACATTTTCTACAATGTGCTCAATTAAATTATATTACAGTATTTATTTTACAATAAATCACTATAATATAAAATTATAATACAATCATATTATAGTTAATGGATGTAATGTAATTACAGTCCAAAATCAATGCAATCAGATTGCATTGTACTTTGCAATATTATTAAATATATTTTTACCTTTCAATTTTGTTACTTTGTTAAAAACATTTTGCAATGTTATAATTTATTTTTTTATATATAGATTTTGAGGGATCTCTTTTTATTATTCTTACTAATCATGATGACTGTTAATAAAATTTATATTATCTTTAAAAAAAATATATATATATATATATTATAAAAATTATATTAAGAAATAAAAATAAAATATATAAGATTATAATAAAAATGAAAATAAAACATATGACATTAAAATTATATTTAAGAGATAATATTATATAAAAATTAATAATAGAAAAATACAAGAATATTAAACTTGTATTTTAATAAAAAAATATGAAGATAATTTTGAAAATTAACATTACAATCCCAACAAAATACTTATAAATCAAAAACTGCAATGTTATATTTCATGGCTTTTAATCATTATTTTATATTATATATAAAAGATTGTAATGTTATCTACCTTGTAATCACATTGATTGCAATCATATTACTTGTAATTACATTACCTGTAATTATATTATATTGTAAAGTATCAAACACCACCATTTTTCTATGAATATTAACTTAACAATTTTAAATTTTTAACATTTTCCTTTTTTTTAATTTGAATAAATATTGGTAGTTTATTTTTGTAAACTCATAACCAGAACAAAGAACTGAACGTCAATTCTTTTTGGACGGTCATTTAAAGTGGGCTAGAGACTCGGGTCATTCCACTTAGTCCTTTGCCCATTTATTCTTGGGCCTAAATTGAAGCCCAATATTTGAGTAATTAAAAATTGGGCCCCATCCAACGCCGATCATCTAAATGAGCTCAAAACTTGGGAATTCCAATTGTGTTATCGGACCATTATTAATTATTTCGTAAATATGTAAAGTTAAAGATTTAATTTTTTTTTAAATAAATATTTTTAAAATTATAAGTATTTATATTTTAAAATTTTTAACTATTAAATTTACTTTATTAATAAAGTGATAATATGGATCAACTGATAATATATAAAATCTATATGATGGCAATACATCAAATATAAACTTTTTTAATTTTTTTTATACTTAAACTCCATCGTCAACTTTAGCAAATGTTACAGTCTTACGTAATCCTGTCGAAACAATATAACATCTTATGAAAATTAGGTCACTGTTGAAGTGATTAGGAGATTTGAATTATTGGCATGGCCTGCTTATCCATCTTTATTGGAAGAATAGTTTGGACACAATGACATAAAAAGGCAATTTTTTTAAAAAAAATTTTTATAAGCGAGACAAATGGCAAACGAAGTTTTTTAATGCATCATTTGGATTAAATTTATTCAAGACAATGCATCATTTGGATAGAAGCTTTTTAATTTTAATTAAGTCGTAATTTTTATTTTTGAATTAAAAAAATATTCGATAAAGATGGAAAAATAAACCTTCGTCCCATCCCATGTGTATTTTTGAAATTAATGCTCTTACATTTGACTTGCCAATGCATACAAAAAAATTTCAAACACATTAGTATCAACTTTAGTGTAAAATTTTATGTTTTGGTCCATGCTCCAACTTTTGTCCTTTAGCTGTTAATTTTGGTACTAACAAATTTAGCAACAATGGTAGAATATCCTTTGATCACGCCATGTTTGACCTTAAAAATAAAGTATGACACAGACATTTCCAATTTCTCGACTCTCATTGGACGAGACCGCTGCTAAATCACAGGACACGGGGGGCGTGGGGGGGACCCTCTTCTCAACCCCTTATTTCTATCCAATAGCGTTCCTCCACGTCACCTCACAAATCTATCCCAAGATCCGCCCTTCTATCACACCCGCCACGCGTCCTCCTTGGTTCCATCATCAGTTCCAGCCGTTCTCTACGTACCCCACTCTCAACTCCGAGCGTGTTGATAATACGATTACACAATTCACTCTGTTACACCATTCGAGTAAGCTGTACTAAAAGTACTGTAAAAACAATTGGATTCGTTTTGTTTTAATTAAGTCTTACTTCACTAAAAGATTTTAAAAGGATAATTTCACCGGAGAACGGTTATGATTTTGAAGAAAAACATAAGAAGGTAAAAATGAAAAAAAGCTATAGAAATGATAGTAAATTAAATAATATAAATATTTTAATTATTTTATAAAATTTGTTATCGATATTTGAAGTTTTGAGATGAAATATTCATTTTTAATATTAATTGACTCAAAAAAAATTAAGATAAAACTCTAAAGAGTTAAAATAATTTATGTAAAAAATTTAAATTAGTATGTATTTGACACGTGTTAAAATGAAAGTATAAAACAAAGTTTATAATAATCTATTAATATTTATTTGAGTCCCATGAAAATAGTAAATTAAACAAAAGGTATTTTCATAATTAGTACCTTAATTAAAAAATGCTCTTGCTAATGAACTCTAATTTTTAATTATTTAAATTAAATCAAATCAAATTTTAAATAAATTATTACACTCGAACACTTAACTCATTAATTGATATATTATCTCTTTATCTAACAATTAAAATTTGAATTTTTTTAATTATAAAAAATAAACTTTAAATAAATTACTAACACATGATTGTATTAAAGCGTTTCAATTTCCTTTTTTTGCCTAAGCTTTGTAACGTAAGTTGTAAGCAAACATTGATTCTTTGAAAAAAATCAACGTTTGCCTTCACGCGCTTCAGTGCAAGAAAAGTGGATATGACGGTCAACTGCACTTAGTCTTTTAAAACAAATGACAAAACACCACGTGTAACTTACTCTGGAACCTACCCATAGATTTTCTCCAAATAATAAAAAAAAAACACCAAAGGCGAAGAAAAAAAGCCACTCCACTTCAAACAGAACCTTTAGGCCATATCCCAAGGTACGGCCACGTGTGTCATACTTTCACGGAATTTCGGACACGTCCTCATTTCCCATTGGCCAGCACAATGGGCCAATCACAGGCTCCGGACACGCCCAAACAGGTAACTTTGCTTGTCTACCGGGGCCCATTTGGTTTCAACCAATCAAGTCTCGTCACTGTTTCGAGTTGTTGCCTTAGGACACGTGGCGTTGTCAGACTTTGGCCACGATTGCTGCCGCTATGATTATCGCTTCAGCTCCGGTAGCGCCTTAGATGAAAAAACTAAAACACCACAAGTGAAAAAAAAAACCCAGATAGAAAAGAGAAATAAAACCCAGAGAAAATCTAAGAGTAAAGGAAGAGAGAGGGGTTGTTTGGGTTTTTTAAAGGAGAAATGAACGGTGGAGATCCTTGGAGGGTGCTAAAATGCGCTGGGGGTGTACAAGATAAGACGATAATCAACCAGATAATGCTAAGATTCCGGCCGATCGCTCCCAAACCCGTGACCGGAGACTCAGTTTCTGTTGACTCTATGTTTAGTAGCAAGAACTTGCTTGTTAGTAGCAAGAGAGCAAAGAGAAAATACGTGAGGGTTTGTAAGAAAAATAATAGAAAGAGACGAATCTTAGATGAAGGTAAAGAAGTTGACGATGGAACAAATAATTCTGTTACTCTACAGTTGATGCCAGAGAAAGCTGATCTAGAGAAATTAACGGTTGTTGAAAGGTCATTGGGTGTTGATCTGGATCGAATGGTAAGTAATAATTATCATTTTCAGGATCCACAATCGCCGTGCTTGAAGTTGAAGAAAATGGTTACAGATAAGGTGGCGATGATGGGTTTGTCCGATCAGACAGCGGTGATAACCTCCCCGAGGAGACGGATGACGGTGGTGGAGTCGTGGGTGACGGTGGAGAGCGTGACAGACACTTGCATGGATGAAGGGGAGATGGGGAACTGTACGGACGTGGAGAAAATGAAGAATCTTGAGAAGGACACGTGTCCCGGGTTCGTATCGGATGGGTTGAACCGGGTTCTCTGGGTGAACCGGGCTTATAAAAACGCCGTAGCGCCGGCTCGACATGACACCGACGGGGAGCCGTCCGAAACCGCCGTGGGGTTGGTGGTGAAAGACGGCTGCATGCTCCTGCACGGTGCATTTTCTTGTCGTGTACGGTTACAGTTCTGGGATGAGAAGGGCAAGAAGTACTCGAGAATGGTTCCTTGCGACGTGTGGAAGATGCGCTCCGGTGGATTTGCATGGAGGCTCGATGTCAACGCTGCTCTCAGCTTGGGACTCTGAAGATTGATTACGAAATTTTCCTTCGGAAATCCAATGAAAAGCATTTCCTTGTTTTGCAGGTAAATTAAAGTTCTTGTCTGCGTAGTAATTTGTAAAGAAACCTAGACAAGAAAGTACAGAACAATGGTGCATATGCTATAGGTTGTTTAAAAAATACTAAAAATATGCAGCTTTTTGTTTTGTATGTGTTGGATAGTTCTAAGATTAGATTAGAGGATGGAGGAAATTTATAATGCATAAGGAGAAGCATATTAAGAGATAAACTCACACCCAAACAATAGAAACGTGTTAGATTTTTATTCAACTAATCATTAAATTTTTAAGACAAAATATCTTTAATTTAACACATTTATAATTTTTTTCACCATTTTAATTATTTTAAATTAGATATACATTTTAAAAATTTAATATTGCACATTCAATTTTATTGAAAAATAGTTATTCAAATCAATTTTATTGAAAAGTAATTATTCGAATTGTATTTGAATTGTTAATCGCTACACACATACACGCGCGATGCTTATTGAAAAGTTTAATGTCCCCCATTTTATAGACATGTAATGAAGGGGGTGGGAGATGTTGTTTTTGATTTCTTACGTTAGTGCACGTATCGTTAAAAAAGTAATATAATAATAAATAGAGTATCATTTTTTCGGAGAATTGTTTTAATTCTTACTATTAACCACTAAAATTAACACATTTTAATTTTATTCAAACAATCAAATTTTAAAATTATTAAAAAAAATTAAAACTACTAAACTGAAACTTCAATCAACTACCAGATCTAAGATTATGATGTCTCTTAATACTTCATCTGATTATTATCTCTCTCTTTCATAACTTAGTTTGATGGATTAAATAACTAACCTAAAGTCTTAAATTATTTACAAGTCTCTGTCGAGTTTCTTATAAAAATACTTATCCTAATTAATTTACTATATGTTTATACAAATTAAATTGAAGAAAGATTCATTAAGTTTGTACTCTAATCCTGGTTACATATGGCTTATAAGTGTATGTCTACCCTACATCCAAATCAAGTCACTTAATCAACTAAGTGCATTCGATCATACGCTATTCTATTTAAGATCTATCTAAATCTCCTTCGTCAAGGTTTAACCTAGGTTTTTAATTCAATTTAACTGGTGATCAAGCAATTAGAAGTATTAAGAACATAATAAAATAAATGACTTAAATCCGTCAAATATAAGCAAATGAGAGATAAATAAATCAGACTACTTAATGAGTTCTATCATAATCTTAGATTAAAAAATTAGTTTCCCATCAAGTCACAAATCATCATAAAGTTTAAACAATAAAAACAAATTAAGTGCTCATTTGGCATGGCTTATATTTAGCTTATCTACTGCTTAAAAGTAAAAGCTGGACCAAACAGGATTTCGTAAAAAACTTTTAAAAAAAATAATTTTTTTAAAGAATAAAATCTAAAAAAAAAAGAGCTTAAAAAAAAGCTCCAATTAGGATTTTTTTTATTTTTTATTAAAAAACATGTCAACTTAGCAAGAGAGTTATTTTTTCCATAAAAAATCCTCTCTCTCAAAAAACACTCTACCTTCTCTCCTTATCGATCTCCCTCTCCTCTCTCCTTTTCTGCAAATCATTATTCTAAGATTTTTTTTTGTTCTTACAAAAATTGAAAAAAAGAATATTCAAAATTCAAAACTGCATTCAGGTATTATTTTTTTTCTTTCTATTTTGTTTTTCATTTTATTTTCTATCTTTTTTTTTTGGGACTTTGAAAACTCTCTTTATTATTTGATATTTCTCAATTTATTGTTTGACATGATAATTATGTGATGTTTATTTATTCTTAACTTCTTTATAGTGTATATAACATTTGATGATTATGATTGAAATAATTAATTAAATAGGTCAATGGTTGTTGAGATAAATTAAATAAAAATTGAAATAATATTTGTTGATTATGATTGTTGAGATAATATTGTTCATAGAAGTGAACTTTGTTGGTAAGGACATTAATACCTTAGACTTCTCTTCTTCTTTTATGGGTTCTTTTCTATTGTTAGGGTTAAGGGTTTTAGTAGTCAACTCACTACTTTCTTTCATCTTTCATTTTTTTATTTGATCCAATTTTTCTCTTGATTTTATTAATTTATTATTATTTAATAAAAAATTATTTATAAATTATGTATTACTTATAAATTATTTATTGAACTCTTTTTTTTTATAATTTGTTATTAATTATAAACTTTAGGTTATATAAAAATCCTTTTTATATTTTTAAAAATTTATTTTAAATAGATAAAAATAAAGTTAATTTTGTTTATTTTGAACAAAGAAATTCATGATTAATAAAAAGTTATTTATTAAATACCCTTTATGGTAGTTTTAACTAAAGTTAGAGTTTATATAAGTTGTTTTGCCAAATAATTTATCTATAAAAAAGAGCTTATAAAAAGTAAATTTACCAAACGATTTTAATTTAATTTTGAAAGCTATTATTTTGCATAAGAGTTTTATAATAGTTTTTAAGTTAAAAAAAAAAAGCTAGACCAAACATGTTCTAAGAAAATAAAAAAGATAAAACTTAATAATTATAATCTTGATCTTCCAAATCTTCTTGACTCCTTCAAATTCTTCTCAGCTTTAATGATTTTGTGGCTTAACTTTCAGCTTTCAATCTGGTGTTTTCTCTCTTTTAAATCATTCGAAATGTTATTTTTATAGGCTTTGAAGTTAAGCCAAGTTGGGTGAAGCAAGTATTCAATTTCAGCTGGAATTTCCTCATCAGACAATGTGAGTCGCAGCTTTGCCTAATTAATTAACAGAAATCGTAATTGCTTAGGACTGCTACAATGTGTCAACTTCGACAAGAGTTTTGACTATTTTTCAGGTCGAATTGGGTGAAGTAGTAAACATGAAAATTGTAGATTTTTCTCTTATATTTTTAATGGTCTAATAATTGTTTTATTGGAGCTCTATAGAGAGAGTTATGGCCAAAATACCAAAATATATACAGTGAAAGTCTACACTTTGAAATTACTGTTCTTCTTTTACTAAAATTCTTCTTTCAAACATCTACAAAACCACAAATAAATTAATGACAACATATCTGAACCATATTAACATCAAATTAAGTATAAAATTAACTAAGATTAGATTGATTCAGTTAAAATAACTAATTTAAAATAATTAAACAAAATCTATTAATCTCTATGCATTACTATAAGAACTAAGCTGAATTACTATCAAAATTAAATTCAAATAACTCTATATCATAAAGTTATCAAATGTTAAATGTCTATAGTAAATATTAAGCCATTGGAGTAAAGCATGAGAGATGGAAAAATAAGATTGCTGCAAAAATAATAATCATAAGCTGAGATTTGTATCTCAAGATTTAAGGTTTCCATTATAAACCTGTAGGGGTAACAATTAGTGACATAGTGGATGATGTGAGAGTTATTTTTTAATGTAAACATGCACTTGGTTCAACATATAGGACTGTGTGGTAATCAGCTAAACGACGTATTGTCATGAACATGATTCATAAGTTGAAATGTCTATCTCAATTGAAATTGCATGCCATCATAAAAAATGATTGAAGTTAAGAATAGCATAAGTATAGTACACGAAGACTTATATTTCTCTTTATCATGATTTAAAAAGTTATAAAATAAAAAAAAAACAACGAAAAATATTGAAAAAATCATAAAAATTAAAAATTAAAAATTAATAAAGAAAACCTAGAAACCAAAATAGTTTTATGTATTACACTTAAAAGTAATATATCAAATTTTATAATTAACAAATTCATTGAGGAAATAGATTGATGGTTGTAATAAGATTTAAGTATTCAAATATATTCATACTAATAAAAATCTTATATAGAAGAAAACAACTTTAAAATATACAAAAAATTATATTGAAAAATTGTATTAGGTAAACTTCAATTACACCTTTTCAGTACTTCAACTATACAAATAAAAATCTTACATAGTACATGGTATTTTATGTTTTTTTTCTTTATTAATATTTTATGGATATATATTTTTTTCTGAATTTGTATCTAGTGAATAATTTTTAATTTTATAAAAATTAATAATGATTTTTGTTAAAGAAAATTATTAAAATAATATCTTCAATTACATTGCATATTAATGATTATAAAGTAACAAGTAAATTTTAATATTTATTAAACAAAAATAGAATACTCTTAATAAATAATACGTTACTTTAAGTTGAAATTGATCCTAGATACTGGTGCACGAAAGCTGTTTCCACCAATCATACAAGTCCAAAGAGGCATTCTTTGTTTTTTATTCCGTAAAAGTTAATCCAGAAATAAGCACGTGGCAGCAGCTTAGGACCCAATCCCATCAAAGAAACAAAAGGAGCCCCCACTTTAAAATCGGATGACGTCACAAATCTCCACCCTTAGGATCCACATCTTTATCGAATCAGCCACGCGTCCCTCCTTTCGAACCGTCATGCTCCGTTACATTAAATCACCTTCCCCACGCGCCATTTGGTACGTTTCCATCTCTCATCATGTCCCTTTTTTTTTTAGGTATGGAGTGTGTAAGATAAACTGACAAAAATCTTATCTTCTTGTTTAGAGTCATGCTTTAATATCTTTTTATAATTTTTAAATTATTTTTATTGTTAAATTATTTGTTTATATTGTTAAAATTTAAAATTTAAGAATTAAAATTTTTAATTAATAAATATAGAATTAAAAGGTAAAATTATGAAAAAATATAAAACAGAAACACGAAGAAAAAGAAATTTTTGCGTAGGACACAACAAATAAATTGATTCCACGTAAGTATTTATCATGTTTACATTTTAAGCATATTGTAGGCAGGTTTGTAAGTTAACGTCCACGAGAGAGGTGGCGCGTGGGAGATGTGAGACTTGAAAATGTAACTGAATTAAGGGGGGGAGTGCTAATGAACAGAGACCACGTGTGCACTTTCTCGAACCTCCCTCGAAAACCTTTTGTGCTCTTTTCCACTTCATGTCAACAGTAAAACTCTGCTCTCGAGCAGATGCCCACGTGTCCCCTCTCTTTCGGCAGTGCTGGACACAAGCCTTCTTGTCATACGTCCTCCTCGGGGGCCCATCTCCAACGCTCGATCACACCATTCGATCTCTTCACTTGCCCCTGGGCCCCACCCCTAAACTTTCCTCCAATCAATTTCCTACACTATTCCCTTGTTACCCTAGCCACGTGTTACTTCTCTGTTAATTTGCCGCAATGATTGTCGCTTCTCATAAACTAACTTTCACCAAAAAAAATCGGCGGTTTGAAAGAGAAAAGATTGAGATTTTGAGGAGAGAATCAGGTAAGGGACGCTACGATTTTGCTGGCGTTGGTAACAGCGGCGGCGGAGAGAGATGAACGGTGGTGAGAAATGGAGTATGCTAAGCTACCCAGGGGGTTCACTAGATAAGACGGTCATCAATCGGATAATGTTAAGATTCCGGCCAATAGCTCCAAAACCGGTGGCCGGAGAGACAGGTTCCGGTGGTGGTCAGTTTGATAACAAAAACCTGTTGCTTTCTAAGCCAAGAGCTAAGAGAAAGTACGTTAGGGTTCGAAAGAATAATATCAAGAGAAAGAAAAGATCATCTTCAGATCATCTTCATCATGAAGAGGTGTCAAAGGATCCTGAAAGGATCGTTACTCTGCAGTTATTACCAGAGAAAACTGAAGCAAATGGATCGACTATCAACCAAAACGATGCAGTTTTGGAGGAAAATCAAGGTCCACCTTTGTTGTTTAACTTGAACTTCAACAACCGTTGGATTGATCGTATGGGAGTCGTTGAGGAACCTGATCAGACGGTGGTGGTGAGTCAAAAGAGGAAGGTAACGGTGGTGGAGTCGTGGGTGACGGTGGAGTGCGTGACAGACACTTGCATGGATGGGAGAGAGCTAGGGAGTACGGACGTGGATAGGACGAAGAATCTTGAGGCTGACACGTGCCCAGGGTTTATATCCGATGGTTTGAATAAGGTGCAGTGGGTGAACGGAGCGTACAAGAGGATGTTGACTGTGGGGGAAGGAAATGACGGGCCGTCACCGGATATAATGGTTTGGCTCGTGATGAAGCAAGAGTTACCTAGGTTTTGCACTGCATTCTCATGCAAGGTAAGGTTGCAGTACACGTGGCAGAACGAGAAGTATTCGAGGATGTTGCCGTGTGATGTCTGGAAAATGGATACTGGTGGTTGTTTTGCATGGCGGCTGGACGTCGAGGCTGCCCTCAGTCTCGGCCGTTAAGGAAAATTGAGATCAAAGGAGTAATTAAAGAGAGAAATGAAGCAAAATAGTAGAATAATCAGGTAACGTGGACTGTTCTTTTTTTCACTAAACAAAACCAAGAAGGAACAAAATAAATGACTGGTATCGAAAGGCATTTGGCATTGTGTTCACGGAACTTGAAAAGATAGAAGATGGGATACAAGATTTGAAGTGTGTTTTTGGGGTAACCAATGGAAACCCATATTCTTAGGAATCCCAAACTCTAGGATTTTGCTTTTTTATATTATTATTATGTTAGTTTAAACTGTTGTAAACAAGTCTATTTAGGTTGGCAAAGCAGGATTTGCTGGCATCTGCTACAAACTTTTCTTTTTATTAGGACAAGAAGCGGGACAGGTGGAGGAAGCTACTGGATAGAATGAAAACTACCCATACCCATACCCATGCCCAAACCCAAACCCAAACTCAAACTCAAACCCAGACCCAAACCCAAACCCATGCACATAGTACTTTTTTTTTCTTTTATTTTAGTGAAAGAACACAACTATGTCGCGATAAACAAGCTACATCCAGTCTAGGTAAAATTCAAGAACGTAACTAGCTTTTAGTGTGTTGTCAGAAAATTAAAGTACTGATGATGAGCTGTTTTACTTTTTTCTTGCGTTGTTGTTCTTTTGCCAGGTGGGTAGATGGGGGAGTACTACAGTTGGTCCACTAATTGAATTCATCAGTTTTTGGTTGTGATGAGGATTGGCTGGTTGTATATTGGGTTGTCGCCTTGATCCCTTTTTGCTCTTGTGCTTGATGCACAAGGAGTTATCTCTCCCTTTCCCTAGGCAAAAATGTGGTTTCAATTCCTGTTCAGCCATTCACCTAGCTAGACCTAGGATCCCAAACTAATAAAAGAGAGCTAAGAAAACTTAAATGTTTCTTGCAATAGACCACCCACCACATTGTGAAAGCAAAATTTCTGAACACAAATTATTGGTTGTTCCCATAATACAATATTAGAGTAGTCCTCTCCTTAAGCTTAGGACCTAACTATTCAAAGCTAAAAAGTGTCTTTGTCACAAGCAAATGCAATAAGAGTTGAAAGCACACTCACATTGGTCAAAGTACACCAAGTTTAAGAAGTATGCTAAACATTCTCATACTAGGTCATTCATAGCTCTTTGTCAAACTCTGTCTTCAAAACTATTTGTTATGTAGTATTTTTCTATCATGTATGTAGTGTAAAATAAAGGTGGAATAAGTGTAGTTAATAATTATTTTTTGCATTTTATACTTTTGTCTTATATGTATATACGTATATATAAATAAATAATTATATAAAAAAAGTCTGTAAAGTTCATCAAATAGCTAATAATTATTTTTTAACAGAGAATTGGAGATATGTATGAAGTGAAATGTACACTTTCATGAGGATAAATTGGATATGATTAGTCATTCTTATATACTTAATATCATAAATGATGATAAGAGAACACAAGACCAATATTAGGATGTGTTTTTTAAGGCTTGTTAAGTTAATTTTTAGCAAGTTCATTTAGGGCAATTGTCATTAGAAAAAAGTTTTTTCTTTTGTCTTTTGTTTTCTTTATTTAGAATGGCTAAGAAATGATGATGCAATTCTTCTTTTTTTGGGAGTTAACGGATAAGCCTATAATATGTGGGAAACATGGTACATGATGTTAGACCACTAATCAATTCACATTATGAACATAGAAAAGCTAGGACATAGGAGATGATTGGTCGAATTCTTAATTATGAAAATGCACCTAGCTAGCTTTATTCATATGCCCATACAAATAGGACTGCATGCATACATGCAAAAATTTTATGACGGTCTCTGATAAGGATAATTGAACTTATCCATTACCACTGTTGTGTTTTTTTATTCTAAAGGGTAGAAACACTTTCTAGTTGAAATTTCATTCTTTCTTTAGAGAACCCATGATGAATTCATGAAAAATACCTATAATTAGACGAGTCGAGAGGTTCAATCAAAATGGTGAGTTGATTTAATAAATATTTCCCTATAATTGACTTTGATTGTCTTTAAACAAATTATAAATCGTGTTATTCGTATAAAATTTAATTCGATTCGTTTAATAAATGTGTTAGACATATAGTGTCGAATTTTGTATTTAATAAATAAATATATTTATGTACATGTTTAAGATTTTGATATATTTAAATATTGTATTGTGTTTATATTTCTTGATATAACTGATAATAACTTATATTTACATGACCTAGTTATTATAGGTAAAGACGAATTGTTACGTCTAAAATAATAATTAAGTTTATTTTACCACTGTGATCTGATATAAGGTTGGGATCTAACTTTCTTTTTATCTTTGACTACTTCAAGAAACGCCTGCTTATGTCTTCACCAATATTATAGTATTGTTTCTCCCCTCGGGTGAATTCAGTCTCTATTTTCTAACAATATTTCCTTAATGTGGCAAGGTTTTCTAATCAAAGGCCGACGTCAAAGGATCAGAAAGAAACAACTGAATGTGTACAGTTTTACTCCTGGAAGTGTACATATGGTACGTAACTGTTGAACTTAGAGAATTATAAACGTAGTGCTGAATAATTTCATTGCCATGGCAAGCTGCCTTAGATGAAGAGTTGAAAGCCCAGATTTTTGGACTGAACATCGATCAACTTCACCAAGCGAAAGGTTCATGCACGTTTGGGTGGAAGATTGACGATGAGGCCTAATCAGTTATCTGCTAAAACAAGTTTAAAAATAGATATGCTACTAGAAGAACATGGATTGAATTAATGCTATATATATGTAGCAATGTATGTATAATCAAGGCTGGTATGTTACTTTTAAGCCTCTTTTAGAAGAAGAAAGATATATATAAAAGGATTTCTGCTGTGCAATTTTTATGCTTCTTAATTTCCAGCCATTGGATTAATTCAAAGTTTGGCTTAACTCTTTTTCATTACAATTTGAAGTTTGAGCTAACAATAAATAATTAATGATACATTACAGAGTGAACTCTTTGACAGAGGAGTTCGTCATTTCGTAAAATCTCTATATAGGGAGATTAGATTTTTTCTCTCTATTGTAGAAAATCACTGAATGTACTGTTATCAACAAATACTGTATACTTAATTTCGATTAAAAGATTCCTTTCGATGATTATTAATAATAATTTACGGCTACTTAAAAAAACCTAATTAGTGATTTCATCTTGTTAATGCACATCTATCTGGCTTCAAACTTCATGGCTAGTTCCTGGATGTAGTGATTTAAACGTATTTATTTAATCAATAAAATTTTCTTGATAACAAATTAAGAGATAAATTGGCATAACCATAATCTAATCTTGATAAATGTATTTAGTATAATCAAATCTTAGTGTTCGGGCAAGTCAACATCATGGGTCTTACCTAAGATGCTACCCGATCTAAACATATCAAACAATATCCAAAAAGTAATATTCAGTGTCAGGTGAGTCACTTGCCTGGGTATATATTTTATCATAAAAGATGTATAATTTCTTTGGGTTTGTCATGGAATCGATTTCAAAATTTTATAATTACTCATGGGGTTCACTTTGCGTGACATGGAGCCCAACAATTACTTGATGGACCAAAGTTTAAGAATTTTTTTTCAACATCCTAAAATATAACATAAGGGATGTTGGTCTTGTCATGATGTACACTTTCTCCCTTCTCCTCACTGCCAATGCTTTGTGTTTTTTCCATGCTTCAAACAACTCCAAGCAACCCAAAGATAATCAATGAGAGTTTTAAAAGGTAATTCGAATTCTTTTGAGAGTATTTTTTTTTTAAAAAAATGCTTTAACTATCCAATGGTTTTAAAATCAGAATCTTTATGATTAATTTGATATGGCGATATCGAGAAAAAAAATTGATATGTTGATACAAATATCCTCAACGATGTATATCAAAATCTTGAATTGAGATTCTTAAATACTTCAAAAAAAGATTATGAGATATTAAATTATGTACTACATAAATACTTCTCAATTTCTTCCTAATTATATGTTCATCAATGTAATTATTAGAAGTGAGTAAAAGTAGGTTAAAACTGACTTAATCAACATAATTGATAAAAGTAGGTTCATTTAGTTCGGTTAATTAGATTAGAATAATTAATTCGGTTAAAGAAGTTGGTTTAGTCTAGTTGGTTCAATTAAAAAGAAATTTTAAGTTGTTTAACTAAATCAATTGACTTTATATTTGTTATTTTTAAATAATAAGTCTTGCATACATGTATCTTACTCACACAACTTCTCCATTACGCATATATAAATTAAGGACTTAAATTGCACTAAACAAATGACAAATAGTACATTATTTCATTAGTCAATCTTCTTTTTTTGTTGATTATAAATTTCATCTGTTTGTTTTTATGTATATAAATATATAAACCATACTAAATATTCAGTTTTCCTATGCAACAAAAAAATCAATTTATATTTTTATCAATTTTTATTAAAATATTAATATCAATATATCATTGATATAATCATACAAAATACTTATAAAAAAAATTAAATACAATGCAAAACTAATATTCATAAAATTATTTCCATCACTTTTTTATAAGAATTTTTTTATTCACAAAATATGTGACTGTCATCTCACTTATTTATTAAAAAATGTGAAATATTTTTCTATATGAATAAATCACTTACAAAAAATTAAAAAGCACTTACATAAAATCTAAATATGTAACTAACTAAGTAAGAATTGTTTATTCAATTTTTATTGTCTCTCAATCTTTTAAACTAAGTTTACTCCGTTGTGATAGTTTTAATCTTATGTTAAGAATTATTTGTACATTTGGTTCATGGAATGGAATAGAGAGGGAATAGAATGACTATTCTGTGTAAATAGAATAGAGAAGGAATAGTTATTATGTAATTTGGTTTAATGAAATAAAATTGCTATCATGACTTATTTCAATATTTCGTTGGTAAAAGTAGTTTTTAAAAGGAACAGGTGTGTTAGTTTAGTTAGCTTAAATAGAATGAAATTACGAGAGGTGATTGGAATCTTTGAAAACTTTTTACAATTTTAAAAATGATAAATATTTGTAAGCTTGAAAAACCTTTTTGAGACTTGTATAACACAGCAAACTCTTGTAAGAACTTGGTTTTCAACAAATAAAAGATCTATGAGTAGAGAAAGGCTTGCATAGATATTTTATAGAGGTTTGACCTCTTTGTTCACATCCTCTCCCTTAACTCGTTAAAGAGTTCTAAATTCATTGAGAAAAATACATTTTTTATGGTTCAAGCATAACCCTCACAATCAACTTTTTCTAGGTTAAGGTTTAATCTCTCTACTTTTTTACTGGTTAAGGTATAGCCAATACTACTATGTAATGGTTAAGGTATAACCTTCTCAATAGTGAAATAAATGATGAAAGGAAAAACAAGAAAGCCTTTCTAAGGAAAATGTGCTTAATGGGTACAAGAAATATCAAGAGTAATAAACATGGAATGAAGAAATTTAGCTCAAAGTTTAAGAACAATGGAAAACTTATATGTAAAGACAAAAAATAATGATCTAAAGATTTGAGTGTTGCTCTCTTGTTTGGAGATGTTTTTCTGAATTTTCTTACATCAAAAATAGGGTAGGAAGCTTTAATTTATAACTTGGAAGACCTTTGGAGCCATTGGAGATCATTTAATACCAAAACTAGTCGTTGGGAGTCACAAATGCATGCTTGCCACATTTCAAGGATCGTCTTTTTACCAAATGGGGTCGAACTTTAGCTGCAAAAAAGTCCTTATGAATAAGGGATTGACCTTTTAAAAGAAGGGGGTTGATCCTTAGTTGGCAACGCTCTAGCATTCTACGAGGGGCATTTTGCTCTTTGGTCTTCAGGGATTTACCTTTGAAGATCAGAAGGTCGATAAATACAACATAGCAGTGAAAAATACAAGCTTTTTGAAACTTTTTTCATGCCAAAACACTTAACCAATTCAAGTCTATGTACTTAGGGGATTTTATAGTGATCAAATTTCATTTCAAAGACTTGTTTAAGTAATTTTGATAATTTGATTTTCTCATTTCAAAACATGGATCAATTGTTAAGTTAACAAGATTTTCTTTTTTTATATGACAAAATTAAGAGCAAAATTTGCTCAATGAAGATTTGTAAAACACCTCATAAATTTAATAGTTTGTAAACTCTTTGAATTTGAAAAGTTTGTATTTAATAGGTACTCCCCCTCATTTGTTGCATGAATCAAAAAGATTTTCACAAGTTGCAAGGATCAAGTTTGAGAGCTTTCTTTTGTAAAATTTGCTTCTTAATTAAGGATTCTCCCCATTTTTATTATATCAAAAAGGAAAAAAGAATTAACAGCGAGCATTTCAAAACATCCAATGTAAGATCAATGGAAAGAAAAAGAATTGTGTGCATTGGTGAGCTCAAAAAATAGCAATTTAAGTATAAGCTCAATAATATCATTAGTTGGCACACTAGCTCAATCATGAAGTTAAATAATGAGCAATCAACACTCAAATCCATACATTACCAATATTGAACATAAGAGAAACATTTGCATTAATGAAAATATCGGGCCATGATGAGCAAATGTACATAAAAGCTGAAAGTTGAAGCATCAAATCTAAAAGTTTGAAACAAAAGAGAAAACAGTAAATCAATGTGTCCCATTGAGCTCATTTCTTGCTTCTTGGAAAGTATTCTTCAAGGAGAGTCTTCAAAGATTCTTGAAGTTGAAGTGTTCAACCGATGGTGGTGTGAACTCCATCAAAGCATGCATCAGCAGTGGATTGAAAGGTATTGATCTTTGTGTCCACTTCATCCATTTGTGTTAAGTTGTCGATTTTGCACAGTAAGTATACGTATTGAACAAGTAATATAGATAATAAGTCCAAAATCGTATCCCACTGAGATTTGTTCCTACTGTTTCACTAAGTACTAAAATTATGATAAATTAATCTTCTTCAAGTAACTTGATTTTGTAGAAAATTATTAAAACGAAATTAAATCAAACACTTAATTAATTGAAATTCCAAGAGGGGGTGGATTGAAATCTTAGAAAACTTTTTGCAATTTTAAAATGATAAATACTTGTAAGCTTGAAAAAACTTTTTGACACTTGTGTAACACAACAAGCTTGAAACAACCCAATTCCCCAGGTCGTAACCTATGCATAGGCCTTGTGGCAAGCCTGCAAAACCCAACAGGCCTTAATATTCTTCCCAATCGAGTACAATTTTTTAAAACCTTAAATTTACACCATCGCAAATATTTATCCTCATAAGAATATATTTTTCGTTTATACCTCAAATCTTCATAGCCTATGTTCAAGGCTAATATGTAAAACAACATTACGTGTGCTCAAATTTAATTAACAATATCTAAGGGCCTCAACCCAGAATATTTTAAAAATACATCACTTCTTAAAAATCATAAATGACTCAACAACTAGATAGCGGAATTACCCAAGGATAAGCTAGGAGATGCCATTTACCTACGCAGTAAGCTAACATGCTTAATGCGGTTGCTCCCAAATCAATTACTTATCTGCCAATGGCAACGATTAAGTTGGGGTGAGCATTTTATACTTAGTGAATGGGTAGGAAAGGAAACTAACATTAAGGTAGAGCTTTTGATAAATGAATAGTAATAGGCCCATATTAAAACTGGGCCTAAATGGGCTAGCTCGTTTGATTAGTGGGCTGACCTGAGTTGGTGTGAACCAGCCTTTTGGGCTAAAAGAAAAAAATTAAGCCATAACCCCTTTTCTTCTTTTACTCAACAGACTATAGCCATTTTTCACTCTACTTTTTCACTCCCGATCGCACCTTCAAAGTTCAAACCCCTTTTACCCAGTTCTCACCTTTAATTGGTCACCATTCTCTTCGCTTGAAAAGTCCTTGACACTAGCTACGTCTGAGTCTTTGACCCACCTCCACCGACGGCATCTCTCCTCAGATCTACTTCTCTAGTTGAGGCTAGGTGGGCATCTCTCCTTCGATCTCCTTCGACAGACCAAGTAAGCCTCCGATTTTCTTTTCTTTACTTTTCTTGATGGTTTCATTTTATTGCTATTTTATCTTTGTTTGCTGTGTGTTAGCGAAAATGAAGTCTAAAAGTATCATCGTTTGTGTTTTGAGATTCTGAATTGATGTTCCATAGCATATTTAATTGTTTGACTTGGCACTGGCAAGATGAAAAACTAAAAGGCAGAGGGTAAGATAAGGTTTGATATTACCTGACCTGTCAGCTTGCCTTTATCATTGTCAGCTTGAAGTATATTCAATCAGAAAAAGATGCTAAACAAGAGTTGATGTTATTATAGAGAGGTATATTGGTGGCTTATCCGTCATTCTATAGCATCAAAAGAAATTATTTAGCTCTTTTCTTTGAGGGATGACATCTATTGTAGCTAGGATAAAGTTATAGATTAGAAGCTACCAGATATTGGAATGAACTTGTACTTCAAAAAAGAAACCAAAATGAAATTTGGGATTCAAATAATTATATTGCCTTGAAAGGCGAAAACTTATTGAATTATGTAGGGTAAAATTGCTATGGACTGAGAATGCTTAACTAAAAATGCTATTGAATTATACAAGTGAAAAAAATGATATAAGAAATAGTTTTGGTCAAGTTTCATAGCCATTGAATTGATTACATTTGCTCCAAAGATTGACCAAGAAACATTAATGTAGAATAAGGGTCCTTTCTAGCCTCTTGCCTTTGAAAGAATTCCAACATGGGAGTCAACTTAATATACCAAAGTAAAGTGAGTACTAGTAGTATTTCAAGGGCGGAATATTGTCACTTTCTAAAGCAAGACAAATCAAATTTTGAAACAATGATACTTTTTTTTGTATATAGATCACATATTTCTACTTTTGATATAGTTAAATAATTTACTCACTCTTTATATCCCCCATCTGGAAAAACCCTGTTCGGAAGTAAGAGATTTGATGATTCAAGTAGCTTTCTCAAGGATATTTTATAATTCATGATTTACCAGAGACAATATTACCAAATAAAGGAATTATTAGGACCTTAATCAATTTAGGAAAGGATTTTCACTACTAGTAAAAAGTTATGGAGATGTCTTTACTATTCATGGTTTAGTAGCTTCCTTTGTTTGTTTTGAAGAAAAGAAATTCAAACTAAATGCAAAGTTGGCTTAACATTTTTGCTCCTCAACATAATGTCTCCCTAAGATTCAAGATATTAAAACTGTATAGATCATTAGTTGAAAACAGAAAAGATTTGCAAGTTTTTTTTTTTTACTTTTTCTAATTTTGGAAAAAGAGATATTCAACTCTTATTCTTTAAGTAATAGGTATATACATCAATCATTGAGTCAAATACTCGGATGCAGAACTCTTATTCTTTAAGCAATAGGTATATACATCAATCATTGAGTCAAATACTCGGATGCACCATATTTGATAAATAATAAATCACTTGGAACTTTCACAAATTAAAAATCTACCTGGTTTGCACAGAAAAATTAGAGGTTAATTTTCCATGTCTTGATTGTAGCATAACTCTTATTCACTAAATATTTAAAATACAAAAAAAGTATGAAAGTATCACCTTTTATGACTTAAAGTTTTAAGAATCACCTCAACTTAGAATTTTCCTTTAACCCCCATAAATGCAATAGTCAACAGCAAGGGAAAACTTGGTGTAATTTGCCCCCAAAAAGAAAAAAAGGGAAAAAACCGTAATTCTTCACTTTATAGCTAATGAATAACAATAAGAGCTCAAAAAGAAAAACCCAAATTGATTTTTCAAAAACATGAATGAGTTCAACTAATGGGATCAAATTCAAGTATAAAACTATAAAGATTAGATTTTGTTCAGACCTAAAAAGAAATAAAGAGTGAAAATTTATTGTAGCAATAAAAAGAAAATAGACTAGAAATGAACTTAATATATATAATTTGTCAAATAAAATGAAGTTTGATATGGATATGTTAAATAAAATAAAAAGAAAGATAGTTCATCTTCTCCTTGCATAAATACAATTGGGACCTTTTTGATCACTCGGCTAGTGCATTAACTGTATAAAGAGAGTGCTTCTTGATCAAAAGGAAGAATGACCAATAATCAAATATATTTGTTAAGTTTCAAAATAATGATGATTTGCATTTCATAAGTTATGTCACAAACTTGACATTGGGTGTTAAATACGGATATGCCATGTTTTTGATAATTTTTTTACATTAAAATTTTTTTTCAACTTGTTTTAGTGGAAATATCTATGTCTATAAATATTGTTGTTTGTTGGTGTAAACTTTTAATATTTTTGATTCATGTTTATGTTATTTGAAAGTAATGGTGATGGATCAATCAGCAGAAAACTATATAAATTTGGATGATGATGTGAACATTTTGAATGAGGATAAAATTCTCTCCCAATCCCACATATCTGAATATGAACAATTGAGTAAGAGGGCCAAAAAAGAAACTTCAAATGTTTGGAATTATTTCACTAAAATAGGCAAAAAAACAAGATAAAGTAGAAAGGCAACTTGTAATGGTTGTAAAATAGAGTATAAGGTTGGCCCTAAACTTGGTGGCTCTAATTATGGCACTTCACATTTGTGTCGTCACATTGAAACTTGTAAATTCATTTCATATCTTAATCCACATCAAATGCTTATAGATCATGAAGGGAAAGAAAAGGCTAGAAATTTGATCCTAGGATTTCACGTGACATACTTACTGAAGCCATAATTAAGCATGACTTGCCTTATGCTTTTGTTGAATATGATAAGATTTGAACTTGGGCTAAGTATGTGAATCTAGATGTAGTGATGCATTTTAGAAACATTGTTGTATTTGATGTCTAGAGGATTTATTTAAGAGAGAAAGAAAAACTTAAACAAGCCATGGCCAAAGTACTTAATAGAGTTTGTTTAACTTCTGATGTATGGACAACATTTACTTCTGAGGGCTATATTTGTTTGACTACTCACTTTGTCAATGAAAATTGAAAGTTATGTAACAAGTTACTTAACTTTTATTGTATGCCTCCTCCACACACTAGAGTTGAATTAGTTGCCACTGTTTTTGATTGTTTGAAAGAATGGGGAATAGATAAAAAAGTTTTCTCTCTTACCTAGATAATGCTTTTGCCAATGATAACATGTAAGCTATCTTGAAAGGCCATATTCATTTGCAAAGTAGCTTGATTTATGATGGTGAATTTTTTCATGTGCGTTGTTATGCTTATATGTTAAATCTTATTGCTCAAGAGGGCTTGAAAGTTGTCAACGAATCATTATTTAAAATTAGAGAGAGTGTGAAATATGTAAAGGCATCAGATGAGAGGATGAAAAAGTTTCAAGAATGTGTTCAACACATTGGTATTGATGTAGATGTTGGGTTACTTTTAGATGTGTCAACTAGATGGAATTCAACATATTTGATGCTTGAAAGTGCAATAAAATATCAAAGAGCTTTTGCTAGCCTCCAATTTGTTGATAGAACTTATAAATATAATCCATCCGAAGAGAAATGGGGGAGACAAATGATAATTTGTGAATTCTTAGAGCCCTTTTATGAGACCACAAACTTGATAGCCAGTTCATCTTATCCAACTTTCAACTTGTATTTCATGCAAATTTGGAAAATTTAATCGATTTTAAATGAGAATTTGCATAGTGAAGATGAGATTATCAAGGATATGTCTCAAAGGATGAAAATAAAATTTGACAAGTATTGGAAGGATTATAGTGTAGTGCTTGCATTTGGAGCTATTCTTGACCTAAGGATAAAGCTTGATTTCCTAAAATTTTGCTTTTCTAAGATTGATGCTTCTACTTGTCATGGAAAGTTAGAAAATGTGAAGACAAAGTTGTACGAGCTCTTTGAAGAATATGTAAGCAACACTCATGCATTAAATATTTCTTCTCACTCAATGAGTAATTTGCCTAAGCAAGCCAAAGGGGGAACTAAACCCAAGGGATCAATGATCATTAGTGTAAGTTTTGTGTCTTTCCTTCATTTTATTACATGAGAATTTATGTTACTTTATTTATGTTTTGATAATTACTTTTTTTTTTGTCTATGTATTTCGAAATTGTAAGAGTTCAAAATATTTCAAAATGAAACAATTTCTATTGCTGGAAAGTCTGGGTTGGATGTTTATTTAGATGAGGCAAAATCAGCTTTTAGCACCGGTGGTCGTGTGCTTGATGCATATAAGAGTTCTTTAATGCCTAAGATGGTGCAAGCCCTTATTTGTGCTCAAGATTGGCTACGTGGACCTTCTTATTATCTTCATGACACTGAGAATGATTTGGCAGAGCTTGAGAAAGTTGATGAAGGTAAGTATTTTATTTATATCATCATTTCATTTTTGTTGTTTCGATTGTTAATATGTAATTGCTTTATATCTTACTTTCTTGTTTATGTATTGTAGAGTTGTCAAAGATTGCAGTGGACAATGTACATGATAATCTTTAAGGTAATCAAATAATGTTTAGTACTTGATAAATGTACTCTTTAATATTTATCAAATTAATAATTTTATATTATCTTATTCTTGAAAAAGTTTAGTCTTTATTGATGATAATTTCTCTAGTTTTCATTTTTCCTTTTGCAATGCATTAAATGACTTGGTCTAACTCATACTTCCTCTTTAATGCATGAAATTACTACAAAATTCCTCCCCTAGGAAGCTATTAGAGATATATAGGAGTACAAGGAAATTCTGCATGTACACAGTTACTTCTGCAATACTGTTTTACATGGCAGCAAGCAAAAACAACCGCTTATTAATTGACACCAACTATTTATTCAAGAAAACCATCTTTGAGAGTAGATTAAGGTTTGAGTAATGAAGCCACACTTTATAACTTAAGAAGCATCAACAGCAGTCTTCAAGCCCCCATCACAATGACTTGGGATGCTGCAAATGAAATAGTTTCGTCATTTTGATAGTTTGATTGCATCATTTCCAATGCTGTAAACCTCAGAGGTTGGAGAAGCAAAGCAGCTCTTGCCTCTTGTATCCTTGGATGTCAACTACTGCCACATTGTGCATCGATGGATCATAATTAAAAACTGCATAAAAATAAGCCCAAGTCAGTTACGTAAAATGAATTGAAAAAAATTGCAGTGCATTAATAATTAGTATGTACTCTAGATAATAATAATTAATCACTTAAGCTCTATCACTTAGATAATAATAAAAGTTCATTAATGATTTTAATGAACTGAGTTTAATAGTTTGGGTTTATTTATCTGTTTGCAGATAATGCTGGTGTCATTGTCAACCCCAAGGGAGAAATGAAAGGTAGACCAACTTATCTCTTCAATCTATTTTGATAGTTTCAATTACATAATAGTGCTTGTTTTGAATTATGAAGTCAAATGCAAAAATTTTGCTTTGTTGTTTAGGTTGTTTTGGGTGGTTTTTAGATGAAGTTCATTTAATGGTTTGGTTCTCTTGCTCTTGCAATGTCAGATGTGAAATCAAGTCACTAGTGTAGAAATTTTCCTGCAAATTTGTTGCTACCGAATCTAAATTATGAAAAAGAGACCATTCACTGATTTGGTAAAGATTTTCTTTTCTATTCTTCCAAGTTATCATAGAACCTAAGAAATATCAGTTATCTTTTTCAGAAGTATGGTTTCCCAGACATTACTTGAGAGATGATTTTTTATCTGCTATTGTTGTTGCCTTCGATGTAGCGAAATTACCTTTGTTTTAGGCTATTTATGTCAATGCCTTTATTATTGATTTGCGGTTCGCGAGCATAAATTGATATGTTGTTGGATTTGATATTTGAAACTTATTTGGGTTCATTGATTTGGTATTCTCAGGATCTGCTATCACTGGTCCCATTGGAAAGGAGTGTGCCGATCTGTGGCCTAGAATTGCAAGTGCTGCCAATGTTATTGTCTGAAAGAGTTCATGGTTTTGTTTGTGATTGTAGTTTTAATATTATCTTTCTATTATTATTAACTTTATTCTATTGGGTTTAATATGGAGGGAAACATCAAAATTTCTTATCAAAAACCAACTTTATTCCCACAACCACTCCAAAGTCCTTTTCCAATGCTCTTTTTATGTATTTTTGAAAGTCAAAGTTGCTTCCCTATGCAAAATGTGCCTAAAAATTCAAAAGGCAAACAAGAATTAAAAAAAAATGATTAAATTCAATTTTCGATAACCGAACTGAACCGAACTAGCCGAGTTAGTTTGATTTCGGTTAGTTCGATTAGCTCTTCACTTCGGTTCGATTTCGGTTAGTTTTATAGATGAGTTCGGTTAGTTTGGTTACTGGATATCCAATAACCGAACTAACTGAGCTACCCATTTGCACAGCCCTAGGCATAGCTAAGGAATCTAAAAAACATTTCATGACTCCGGGCAGTAAAGATGTCAAGAAATGATTCACAGTTTCACAACAGATATATTTCAATAACACCATTGATTAAGAATAGAAGAAAATAAGAATGGGCAATTTTTGTTTTAACTGATTTTCATTCACAGACATGTAAATGACAAATTTTAGTCGGCACTGAGAACAGTGATCCAAGTATCCAGCCATAATATATAGCATTATAAAAAGAAATCTAGCAAAAATTCAATTCTCGGAGCAAAATTAATGTATGTGTATGGAGTAGATTATTGCTTCTCAACTTGGAAAAAAGACTCATCAGGTCACTCCGTTAACACTTAGGAAAAGAAGCACCAATTTGTCATGGAAGAAACTAGATCATCCCAATAAGCAAAATTATTGCCAAATCAAATCCCAAAAAGCACATCAGTATGATGGGAATCTGGGGGGAAGCTAGTTAACAACATCAACAACCAGCCTGCGAGATTTGAAAATAGACCACTTCAAGCGCCGGTAGTAAGCAGCTTGAAGTAATGCCAATGACAACACAAATATCCACTTAAAGCCCATCTGCATTAGGAGACAAGAATATTAGAAATAAATTATAACAAATGGTCATTACATGAAATAATTGTTTATAATAATACACACCAGCTTCCTCTCTTCCATTTCTGGTTCTGCTGCCCATGACAAAAATGACACCACATCTTTCCCCATCTACACCATAACAATATGGAAGAGTGAGCCATATACCCCATAAAATATGCATATACTTCAAAGGTTCTCAAACCCATAGGCAATGCAAATGAAACAGAAAAGTAGAAACCAACCTGAGCTTCTGTTGCAGGGGTGCCATCTTCATACTCCACAGCACCATCAATAAGCATTTTAGGCATGGCAATTGCTCCTCCAGGAAAGTATGGATTATAGTGTAACCCCTCGCGAATCTACATTACAATTGGGAATGATGAGTGTTGGTATTACTCTCAACCAAAATATTCAAATGGGACTAGACATTTCAAGCCTCCTAGTAACAAGTCATACATGCATGTGCAAGTGCACACACCAAAAGTTATTCAACAGAAGGAGCTATTGTTCAGGGAAAATCGATGCTTAAGATTCTTAATATTACTAGAACACAACTTCAAAAAGCTAATGCATGAGCATATTGATGAGTGAATGAAGCAAAGAAACTTCCAACAATACGTATGCCCGACTTTGTATGGGAGATGTCTCAGGGTTACATCTCCACATTACATATTTTGGACTTAAAGGTCTCAAGCCCTCAACCATCTACAACCATCTACAATCCTAATGCAAATTTTCTAAGTAAATATGTCTACACAACCATCTCCCTGGCTCTCTCATGGAACATGTTCACAGTTAAGGTCATGCAATTCTACTCAGAATAAAGTGTATCATAGGCATGATAGTAGTGTGTGCAAATACTAAGGTTACCGATTATCAATTCTGCAATATTTCACCTATTGTATACAACTTAAAGAAAGCCCCTGCATGGCCCCACTAAAGCAACAATACAATACATACAGAAAAGCATAAACTAAAGTGTTGAGATGTGACAGGTGCCAATGGAGGTAAGAAAAACCATGACAATTAAAAGTGCTATTTTCATAAGACAGAAGCTGATTAAAAAGCAGCAGTTAACATGGACCAAACTATAAAACTTCATCCCAACTACAGAACCTTGTTGTCCCCTTCCATTGTGTCTCCCAATTGCCAAATATCAAAATATGATCACAAATAGTATTTTCCTACAATGATATAGAGTTCAAACAGAACTAACCATAACGCCAGCAGGAGGATCACGGTAACCGGTTAGAAGGGCAAACACATAATTCTGGCCATTATGACGAGCCTAAAAATAAAAAGTATGATATTTCAGGGATAGATAATGACAACTTCCACAGAGATCTAAAAAGTAAGGCAGGAATTACTTTGGTAATGAGACTTAGATCTGGAGGATAAGCTCCTCCATTAGCAAACCTAGCTGCTTGTTCATTTGCATATGGCTGAGGAAAACGGTCACTGAGTTTACCAGGACGAGTAAACATCTCACCCTCATCATTAGGTCCATCAACCACCTCAATCTCAGCTGCCATAGCCTTTGTCTCCTCTTCTGTGTATGCAACACCCACCAAATCACGGTATGATATTAGAGACATAGAGTGGCAGGATGCACACACTTGTTGGTAAACCTGGTGACCACGACGAATCCTGATCATGCAAAATTAATCTTGCACCATTAAAATTGTGGTACCAAAAAATTTAAAATTTTTTACCATGCTCAACCAAATATTACAGTTGTAGGGGAAGATGCACACCCACGCATTCATATAGAAACATCCTATCCTCCAAAAGGAAGGTAAGACTAATATAAAGCTTTGGCTTTCCCAGAGAATAGGAAGCAATTGAAGTTAAAAGGTAAAACCACTACTGTTAGGAAAGACTCAATGATCTAAACTTTTTTACTGGAATCATTAAAGTTTTATATTTGGATTCACTTTTTCAAGTCAAGTTTGAGACCCAATTCACAGAAACAAAAAAGTGAGGAGAGTCATAAAACTCACGAGGCATGGTCATAAGAACTGAGGATGCCCTGATGAGGCCATGGATAATTTGGAACTTCTAACCCATGTTCTGCCTCATCAGCAGATGCTACTGTCGCAACACCAAGTAAACCTGAAATACCAGCTCCAAGGAGTGCAACTGTTCTCATGCCAGCAGATCCTGCATTCTCATTAGCTTTCCTTGAAGTAAACCATGACAAAGCCGGAACCTGTGAGATCATGTGTAACAAATATGGGTAACTGGGAGTTAAAACACTATAGGCTAAAATTATATCTTCTATTTAGTTGCAAAATCTAAAGTGAACTCAATTGAATCCTACATAATCAGACAAACAGGCATCCTTATAGAAACTTTTCATTATTTTCAGAGCAGAAAATACACCATTTGACAAAAATGTTTTTAAAATTTGACTAACTAACAAAGAAGAGAATAAAAAACTCAGTTAGAATTCCACTTGGGGGAAAGGAAAATCCATGTAGCTAATATTTCTAGATTTTCTTAGAAAATTTTAGAAGATCCAGTAAGACCTATGTAGACTACAGAATCTCCATAAGCTCATTTCACAGTAAACTCTAAAAGAGGCTTACAGCAGACTGAGATTGAAGTTTCCTCCTTAAGACCTGAGGGATTAATCCTCCAGCCATTTCAGTTAATATTCCTGTAAAATCAATTAAACCTTAATAAGCAAAAACAATACTTACAATTAACAATAAAATAACAAAAAACCAAGGACCAGAAGAATTTAAACTGAGAATTCATATAATATATATTCAACAACGCCAAAAAGGTTCCTTTTTCAGTCAGTATTCATTAATTATCCAAAAAGGAAAAACCTTTAGGGAGTTCAAACAACTGGGCACTCGTAAAAGTAAAAGACAAAGGTGAAAAATACACAAATAAGAGTCAGATTTTGGATTATTTAGCATAAAAAAGGAAACCCAATTTGGGAAAAAAAAACAAAAAGAAGCCAAAAAAGGTGCACTTTAAGAAGAAAACAAAGAGAAACTTGAAAAACCCTAACATGGGGATCAGGGGCAGATCCTAGAAGTATGGAGAAAAAGAAACAGAAAGAAAATAAAACCCAAAGATGAAAAAGGAGGGAGAAAGACAGAACTTACTTGAGAATGAGATTGAAAGCTAATCAGAGAGAGGTGGTGGTCAAAGGAGCTGGCTGCTGCTTCAGAGATCCAAAGGAACAAAAGGAAAGAGGAAAAACAGCAGAAGGATGATAGAGGAAAAATGTAAATTGGTGAAAAAAAAAAAAAAACTCATTGATTAGTCGTGTGTCCACCAACAGTCGGAAGTCTTTAGGCTTCGGATGGCCTGGAAATCGGCCCATGTCTCTGGCCATTTAAATTCATAGCTAGAGTTCGGCCTTCTCAATCCTTTGGGCCCAACCAGCCGACAGCCGAAAAAGCCACTATAGTCCTTCTAGTGAAGGACAAAACCATGCAAGCACCGACCATCAAAACAGCATCCTAGGAAAGGAATGCCCCTGGATTTCCAACCTTGGTCAAGACAAAAAAAAGCAGAAGGAAACTTGAAAAACGAATAAAAACCATTGGCGCCCAACTGTTTACCACCTCAAACTCAAAGTTTCTATTGTCCCAAGCTTCTCTCTTTCTCCTTGGCTCTTTTTTTTTCTTTCTATTAAATAGAAAATGAGGATATTCAACACTCTCATGAACCTGCAAAAGAAATGGCAAAAAATCTACACCACCACCATCAACATCAGAGCAAGAACAACAGTTGCACGAAATTTGTAGTTATTCTGTCTTCTGCTTGTCTTTTGGGATTGGCTTGCATTGCAAATCTCTTGTGGGCATCTTCTTTTTCATTTTCCTCCGCATATCTTAGCATTGCATCCAATTGGGTTCCTCAGAAACCTCGTATCTTTGTCGTGCCGAATGCTGAAGAAGAACCCAACATTGTTGCTGGCAAGGTTTTGTGTTGTGTCTTTCCCTCTTTTTATTGCTTAATTAGTTTCTTTTTGGTTTTTTTTTTGGCTCAAAAAATCCATTTTTTTCCAACTGGTTCTTGTCCCTCTATTTATTCGATCCTTTTGTTAAGAGAAGGGATTGCTACATTCTTAATTGTATTGATTTTGTTAATATGCTGAATTGATGACCAATCCTATTTGTAGATAGGGGATGGGATTGAGAAAAGAAAGAAGGAACGTGTGTCTGAAAGATTCCTATCAGCAACATTTGCGGATTTACCAGCACCAGATTTGCCATGGGAACAGATGCCATCAGCACCCGTTCCACGTCTTGATGGATCAGCAATACAGATTAAGAATCTTTTCTATGTTCTTTCAGGATATGGCACCCTTGACTATGTAAGAGTTTATCATTTCAGCACTTATATTTCTAACATTTTCGGATATTCAAGTCCAATAAGGGAACCTGCTTGTCACCAAGTGTTCATGCTTCCAAATTTTGAATCTGTTAAAATCCTCTGGTTTTGGTCTTTGGAGTTTTAAGCATTCTCTTCTTGACATTTCCTTTTTGAGGATTAATTGGTCTTTGGGATGCTTTATACCAGCATTTTAGATTGAATGGTTGAATTTAACTGCTGTGATTTGATTTCCAAATTACTCATGGTTTCGGATGAATGATGCCTCTGTTGGTGTCCTGTAGGTGCACTCTCATGTTGATGTCTTTAATTTCACTGATAATACATGGAGTGGGAGATTTGATACGCCAAAAGACATGGCGAATTCACATCTAGGAGTGGCGAGTGATGGGAGATACATATATGTGGTCTCAGGTCAATATGGACCCCAATGTAGGAGCCCTACTGCTCGAACTTTTGTCCTGGACACTGTGACAAGGAAATGGCGCGGCCTGCCTCCTTTATCAGCCCCCAGGCATGCGACTCCATCCGTATTTACATGATTCTCTACACTGCACTTTTTCTCTTGCAACAGTTAAATTGTCAAATGAACTGACTTTTCAACGTTAAAATGTTCAGGTATGCTCCGGCAACTCAGTTATGGAGAGGCAGACTCCACGTGATGGGGGGCAGCAAAGAAAACCGCCACACGCCTGGATTGGAGCACTGGAGTATAGCAGTAAAAGATGGCAAAGCATTGGAGAAAGACTGGCGGACTGAGATCCCAATTCCTCGTGGAGGACCACATAGGTTTGTTTACTACTCTTTCTTCAGATATTCTCTTGGTATTCTGTTTAGTCCCTTACCAATTCCCCTCCCCGACCTCCCTTTTAACACGATCTAATTATGCAAATAAACATTTTAACAGGGCTTGTGTTGTGGCCAATGACCGGCTCTTTGTAATTGGTGGTCAAGAGGGAGATTTCATGGCCAAACCTGGATCTCCTATCTTCAAATGTTCACGCAGGCATGAGGTAAATTATTGCTAATTAGTGGATTGGATGATCATTGTTCATATGTGTTTCTCTTACCTATCATGCCAGGATAAGTTGGATAGCTGTAATGATGACAAGGGGAATAGAAGAAGTCATGATATTCATTCTAAAACTACAAATCCGTGTATAGTAGCATAGGGCTTTCAACATGTTTTTCTATTTCTCATATTTGATTCTTGGGCCCCTCGGTCCTCATAGCCTTGTATTCTTCACTGCTGTAGGTGGTCTATGGTGATGTTTACATGCTAGATGCTGAAATGAAGAAATGGGAAGTGTTACCTCCATTGCCAAAACCAAACTCCCATATAGAGTGTGCTTGGGTAATTGTCAACAATTCAATCATAATTACAGGAGGTACAACAGAAAAGCACCCGGTGACCAAAAGGATGATCTTGGTTGGGGAGGTTTTCCAGTTCCATTTAGATTCATTGGTATGTGCTTTACCAGAACAAAGAATTCCCAATCTTTTTCTTTTTATGGCAAATGCTATGCAAGCAACAGAAACCTGATGTAAAATTTGCTGATTGCAGACATGGTCAGTGATTGGAAAGCTTCCTTTCCGTGTGAAGACTACCCTAGCCGGTTTCTGGGATGGCTATTTGTATTTTACATCTGGACAGCGAGACAGAGGACCAGATAATCCACAGCCAAGGAAGGTCATTGCAGAGATGTGGAGAACCAAATTGAATTTGTGATTAAATTTTTGTTTTCCCTTCCTGGAAATACAAATCTTTGGTCGAGTATTTTTATTCAAGTATTTTTCTTCCAATTTTGATTTCTGGTAGTTAGACAAATTATACATCAGAAATTTTTGTTAGCATTATCTGTACACTGTCATGGATAATTAAAACTGAGATTTGTATTCTTCTATAACCATTGTTACTTTTAAACCTTGGGCTATCAACACCAAAACAGTACTATCAGTGTGTTAATTACGAAACTGCAAAGGTATTGGTATACGTATTATCCACTTTTGCAGTTGGAAGGTATGAGCAGACTGACACAGGAAACTAAAGAAACAAGGGGGAGATGTAAAAACTGAAGGGTGAAAGGGATTGAGTCAGAACTGGAGAAATTCAACGAGGTAGAAGAATTACACAAATGACAGAAATCGGGATCCAGATCTGCATTTACAAGGAATGGCCAACATTCATTAGCGGCCAAGATTATCTATGCACCCGTTAGGTGAAGATTTTTTATATTTTCTCACTTTACAAGAGGATGACCCCAGATGAACCTGTAAGACTACAGCTACACAATTGAACAAAGTGATAAAAGAAAAAGTGTGACAAGGAAGAAGAAAGTGATGAAGCATAAGAAGAGTTCATGCACATCACGGCTTCCAATAACTTGGAAAACAACAAGCAAGATTCTCTCTTAAAAGCCTATTAGATCCAGCAACAAATTTCCCATGCTCCATGCCGGTCCTAAGGAGTGGCTGATTAAATCTACCTGCAAAACATTCCAAGAAAAAGAGGAAGAAAAAAACCATTTAGGACAGGAAATCAAAAGTCAGTTAGAAAGGCCAAAGCAATGATAATGACAATATGTGGTCATTTTTAAGAGATTTTTTATGTTCTCTAGCATCAAGAGACTTCTATACTTTTCTGATTACATTCCAGGAGATGGTCTAAAAGTTCTCGAAGTATCTCTGCTTTCTGAACTTTATTTTTTGGTTAAATAGAATTGATTCTTAGTCATTAAGGTTATCTAAAGCCTGGTAGAATCATGAAATACTGATTGGTCATTGCAGGTTCCTTCAACTGACCTGATTCGTGGTCTCCCATAGACAAGGACGTTATCCAAGTAATACAAAGAACTTCCACTATTTTGTTAAGTTACAATAGAGACTGGTAATTCTGCAGAAAGTTCATCCAAACTAGTATGAAAATGAGTAACAAGTATAGAGTTAACAGTGCAAAAAAGAGGGAGGCGACAGAGACTGAGAGAAGATACCTTTCATTTCAATATAGGGGCATAAGGTGCAGGGCATGGAGACACAGTGTGATCAGGTAACTGGTCCATCAAATCAATTGTAGCCTGCAAACATGCATGGAGAATTTTCTTTTCCAACCTAACAAGCTGAGTGGCAACTCGTCTCTTGGGATTCAAGTTTGGATCTGACAACTAATGTAACAAAAATATGTCAAGCAAAACTTACTTCACAATAAGTTAAGATTTAATCTCCAACTCAGTTGATAGAGCCAACATTACCAAAGACTCATCTTCATGCAGTGTAGTAGGGTAGACAGCTAGGCGTCCATTGAAATAATCAACAAGCTGGCCTAGCACTGCTCGTTCCATACAGGGGCTCACCTATGGCAAATATATTTCACCATAATTTCAGTAGGAAGAAAAAGTTCCACTCTGTTTACCTAAATGATTTTGTGACTTTAATCCTATAAAAGGCACAGCTAGAATCAAAGTTTACATAAGAATAACAGGCCAAGGCTGAAATCTTTTTCTACAAAAATTGACCTAACTGAATTATGCATTAGTTTGGTCATCTACTGAATTAGTTTGGATTTCAATTTGAGTATAACTCTCACAAATCTTACATTGCAATTAGGATTTAGTCATGCAGTAAATAAATTAAGAGATTTACAATTTGCAGCAAATGAACTCACTGGGCAGACTGGTCCTTGAGAAGAAAGAACAGATTGCATCTCTGAAGGATCTGAAACATAGCCCAATCGCAAATATGGAAGCATATCTGTAACAGCTTCTTTTTCCCTCCCTGCATAAACCTGAAACAGGTAAAGATAAAGATCAGAAAGAGAATATCTGACAATAATCCAATTAACACAAGGTTCGAGTTCTTACACGAAAAACTTGTACTGATAGTTTACCATTTCTTTGAACAACCATTCTCTTTTCCTGATATTGAGGATCCTCGGTATTCAAAGCTGCCTGGACATACGGAAAATAAAGCCATCAATCTCATTGATACCATCGACTTATACATATCATACCAAATCCCATCACTTTAATCATTTTTGTTCGACATATATAAGGCATCTAAGACACAGAAGTAAAGATACCTATTCATTCAGAAAGCATATCAACATGGTTGACAAAGAAAACTCTGAAATTGCAGATACAAGATGGAAAACCCAAATTTACCTCAACAACCAGTCGATCATAAGAATTATCATCATCAACAAAACCATAATTTATAAGCAATTTTGAATTAGGCTGTGGCCCACACCTAAAAAGACAAGTAATTTTCCAATGTCAAATTTTGTATTGCAATGTACAAATGGAGCAACAGTTAGAAGGCAAAGGTTTCAATACTATAGCATGACTGAAAGAGAAACCAAAATTATGGACAATAAATAATATATTGTATTGATACCAGACAACAATAGATTCCCCAGCCTTATATGGTCGATCAACCACTAGTTCAACAGCACCATCAACAGCACTTAACATTGCCTTGCAATTGCTCCTGTAAGCTAGCAATGGGGGTCCAAGAGGAACCAAAGCAAATCTCCGAGCCAAAGCGACTTTCTGAATACAAACAAGATTCAGTTTATCACTCCAACATAATGTTTAAAAAATTTCAGGAAAGGAGAATAAGAAGAGAGGGTTTTGGTATATGCAATGTTATCAACAAAGTTTAACCAAACAAGTGTCTAAATTTATTAAACATGAAGCATAACGAATGTCGCCATCTAGTAAGTCACTCATTTCCTCAAGGGTTGAAAATATATTTTCGAAAGTTAGGGAAAACATTATCGCTGGCTAAAGAGAATATACCTGTAAATGTACCACGCAAGACTGAACAGCAACAAAGGCTTGTTTGAAGATCTCAAATGGAAAGGCCTCAGTAGGGATATCGTAGGGATATTGCTGCATGCAAAAAATCAATAAATATTTATGGTCACACTCTAAACTCTAAGCTTTAAAAAGGAAACTGAAAAAAATGAAATACTATACCTGAAAGAGAGACCCAGCCATAAACCAGACAGTGTCAAGCTCATTATACTCTCTTTTTATTCCTTCAGCCCTTTCAAGGACTTCAGCCTAACTTGTGAACAACAGAATTCAGTCATGAAACTCAATGAACTATACAACATTAAATCGGCTAGAAAAAACGAAAAGGGGATAAAAAGACATTGTGTTGTCGCTGCTACCTTAGTAGGGCTACCTGTTAGGTAAGCCAATTCATCTTGTGACCATAAAAGTGGAGATTCCACAGCCAGCTGGCCCCTTCCTCGTTGACGATCAAGCTCTCTGATATATGGATACCAGAATGACTTCTTTCCTTGCTTCTTCTCATACATTAAGTACAACGCTAGGCATGCCAATTCCGATAATTTGTTTGTCGTCAAAAGTTCCGCTGTGTAAAAGGCCAGGCAAGTTAACACAAATTAGACATCCTAACTAAGTAAACAAAACGAAATCTTAAAACGGCTTCTTTTTCCCATTTTCCACTCAATTTAAATGCTATCATCAGATACAAAAATACAGGCATAGATGCTCCAGAAGTGCTGAAATGAAATGTAATCCCACTCCACATTGCTTCTCCCATCCTCTAATCACTCACCATTTACCACAAAGCTATAAACGGTGTAGCTGTACCCAAAAAAAAAAAAAAAAAAGACTCTACAATTTATAGTTTTGCAAATGAGAAATCCACATGACAGAGTAGGAATCAAGTACGGGAAGCAGTTGCACAACGGTCTAAGCTACCACCCAAGTTGATAATCAACTTTACAAAATTGGGGAAAAGCCTCAAATGAATCAGATTTCCAAAATTTAAAAGGACATTCATTGCTACATAATTCAACACCTTACAAATGCACCTTACCAACAGTCTCATTTCCCAGCACTCTCTCAAGCGTCACAACCAATGAATTCGGCACCGAAAATGCCACATCACCCGCCTACAGAACCAAGAACACAGAACCAAAACAGAACAAAAACACAACTTTAACAAAAACCACAGAACAAAAATCGCAAATTTAACAAAATCCCATTAAAAAGACCACCAAAAGAATCACAAATTTAAAGCCAACTCACCTGAAGATCATCACTGGCAGCGACATAATGTATAGGTCTATGCTTCGCATCATGTGAAGGCCTCTCTTTGAGCTCAACTCCACAAGGAGGCAACCCGTTTTTGTGCATCCAAGATTTCAAGTCGTCAAATTCATTATCTTTCTTGCTGACAAGTTCCTTTCTTGAACCAGCCACAAGGGTATCAGAAGCTGAAGCCAGACAAAAATTGTTCCTTTTTCTAGAAAGGATTCTGGGATTAGGGTTCTTGCAGAATGGAAGTGAAAGGTGAGGTAATGGAGGCAAATAGCACTTGTTGAGAAAACAAGTGAGCTCCATTTTGGGAAGTTCCTTCAAGGAATTTGAGAAGTGAAAAAAACTGAGGTTTTTTAAGTGTCTGAAGATGTTTTTGGGGAAGGGATAAGAGAAGAAGGTGTTCGAAAGGGCAACGTAAAATATGATAAGAAAGAGGGTCTGAGCCTGGGGTATACTTGGATTAGATTGGATTGGATTGGAGGGAAACAAAAATCTCTTTGGGTGTTTTTATGTGTGCGTGGACCAGCAGATGCTGCTAAATGTGGTATTTGATCTTCAACTCTCGATTTTTTTCAAGTTGACCCTGTTTCTAAACTCTATTATATTTATCATTTGTTTGGAACTTTTTCTCGGAATATATTACTGGTGTGAGGTGAAAGTAGTTGAGGAAGAGAAAGGTGTGGTGGTGAGTCTGAGAATAAGGTTCCTAACCTATTTGTGTTACCAATTTATATGCATTGATTATTCATCTTTTCTTCTAGTGATTGCCCATTGCTCATTTCATTTCAAATTGAATGTACATTGTCACTTTGACTTATCCAAACAAACTATTTTTAATAATTATTTATTATAATTTTACTAGTAATTAAAATTTCAAAAATTAAGTTTTTATAAATTTCAAATTTAATTTTTTTCGGATCTTATTTTGTTAAAAAATTTTAATTTCTATATAATGTCACAAAAAAATTACAATAAAAGTAAAGTAAACATTTAATTTGGAATGGAGAGATCGAGTTGCTCACTGTATTTATGGGCTTGGCTCATTCAATATATTTATTATATTAGTTCATATTTATTTTTATACAATTTTAATTTTAAATGTAGTTAAAAAATAACAACAAAATATTTAATTTGGAGTAATTTGAGCTTGGATGTAGATTCTAGAGGTTTTAACCAAATCCGACCCTACTCGATCGATAAATACTTGTAAGAAAAAATGATAAGTATTTTAATTAATTTTTTGTAAAAAAACCTATTATTACCTTAATTTTAAAAATAAATTAATAAATTTATGTCGAATATGTATAAAGGAAAACATTTAATATTAGTGTGGTAAAAATTCCAAAAAAAAAGGTAATGTACGAAAAAAGAAATTTAGGGTAGAGAGAAAATACATGACCCAATAATGGATTGGCACAAATGGGCTAATTGGGCTCAGAGAATAGAAATCCAAAGAAAAGCTCGAATCCTTTGTTTCATCAGTAAAGCATCTGGGTCGGGCCTCTTTTCACTTAACCCCACAACATCTTCAATTTGTCCCTACTCCGTACCTAGGGTAGACGTCAATGTACTTTCGTCATCCAAATCCATTCCATGTTTCCAAACAGAAACGCAAACGGAAACGCAAAAAGCAAAAACTCACCACTAAGAAACTCAAACACAGTTTTCAGAAAATCTCAGCTGAAAAATGGATCAAAAAAACCCAACAATCGATCCCAAAAACGGCTTCAATTCAAAGACTAAAACCTTCCACAGCTTGAGACCGCCCATCAATCTCCCTCCACAACACCTTCCTTTGACGGTAACTGCCTACGCTCTCTCTCTCCAAGCCACCTCTCCTTGGCCTCGTGACTCGGTTGCTCTTATTGACTCAGCCACCGGCCAAAAAATCACCTACTCCGACTTAATTCGCCGGATGAACTCACTGGCTTTTTATCTCAGAACTGTTATCAAACTCTCCAAAGGAGACACCGCTTTCGTTCTCTCAACAAACTCGGTTGAGGTTCCCATTCTTTACTTCGCTCTGCTTTCTATCGGGGTCGTAGTTACACCCGCCAACCCACTCAGTACTGAGTCGGAAATCTCCCGCCAAGTCGAGTTATCAAACCCAGTGATCGCTTTTGCATTAAACTCAACTGCCCACAAGCTCCCCAAGCTTCGTTTCGGAACAATTCTCATCGACTCACCCGAGTTTAACTCAGCCATGCAAACAAAGCCGTGGTTTAATCAGGAAACGTACCGAGTTGAAGTTTATCAATCCGATTTAGCTGCCATCATGTACTCGTCCGGAACAACCGGAAGAGTCAAAGCAGTAATGTTGACTCACCGGAATTTAACCTCAGTAATCACCGGCTATTACTCTGTCAAAGAAGAAACTAGAACAGCGTCGGTCGTGCTGTACACCGTACCGCTATTTCATACGTATGGGTTTCTCTATGTTTTTAAATCTGTTGCGTTAAGTGAAACGGTGGTGGTAATGGGTCGTTTCAATGTTAAGAAGATGTTGAAGGCAGTGGAGGATTTTCGGGTGCAGCGGTTGGCGACGGCGCCGCCGCTGGTGGTGGCATTGGTTAAGGGTGTGGTGACCAAGGATTTTGATTTGAGTTCGTTGGAATGGGTCGTTTCCGGCGGAGCTCCGCTCGGAAAAGATGCGATCGCGGCGTTTACAGAGAAGTTTCCAATCGTTCTGCTTGCTCAGGTGAGAAAAGATCTTCACCGTTGGTTTGAACAATTAATCATATGGTACTATTTCTTTATTAAAATGTAAGATTTTGAGCCCTTCTTTTTAAAAAAAAAATTAAAAAAGAAAACTCATCACGATATCTCTTGATCGAAATCTTAAATCAATTATTCGAATCAGAGATAAAAGAAAAACACATATATCAAACATTTAAGATATCAAATAAGATTTTTTGTTTGTTGATAGGACTTTGAGTAAACAGGTTTAGAATATTTATGATGTAGCAGAGTGGGTGTGGGGGCAAGGGCACATTAACTCTGCCTACAACCACAAGACAAACTTTGAGAAATTTAGTGAAAATCGCTATCATCATCATCGTCATTGATTTGCAGCAATCACAAGTGGGTGTGGGGTAGCTGGTGCTTGTGCTTTGTTTAGCAAGGGAGTGTGGGTGGTGGTCAGCCCATCTCCGGTGTCTAGCCATTTTGTAACCTTAACGCCGCATTTAGACTTGGGCCCTAGCCAACAAGTTCTACACGTTAATAATTGTGCGATCAATACGATCATTACTTTTTTTTAATGGGAAAAGAGATTCGATTTCGATCCTTTAATTGCATGAGACACGTACCTGAAGTTTAAAATGTAATATCTTATATTTTATATCTCTAAGTAGAGAACAGACAAATGGTATTTTTCATTTTAGTAGTTTAATTGATAAGTATAAGTGGGTAGTGTCAGCTCTAAATCAAAAGGCAGGGAATAAATATGCCGACTTGGCTCAAAGGTTCCTATATCCACAGCACCGGCAATTTATTGGGGCTTTTCCCGCACACATAAAATATTTGATTCCCATCAAATTATTATAACATATGGAAAAGGAGAGGAGAGAGAAAGGAAAGGATAGTGTTGCCGTTGTCGTCGACAAACCTATGGTTGGATGATCTCTTTATTTAAAAAAAAAAGATTTTAAATCTCCATTTTTTAAAATAAGAAGGAGGTTTTTTTAATAGGGATTTAAATTTTAATAAAAGTACATGCATTAACCATTAAAATGCAAACACTTAATTGAGATTTTTTTTTTATAAAAAAGATGAAGTCCATGGTATATGTGAAGATCCTATAATTATTACAAGATATGAATGTGGCTTTTGAAAAATAAATGGCAAGTTTCTTGGGTTGACTTTTGCATGCAGGCAATGCTTTGGCCTTTTTAACATTTTAATCTTTGTTATTAGATGATGCAACTATATGCCAAGGCAAAACTTCATCACTCATTCATTATCCTGACATATATATAGGGTTATGGACTGACGGAAACGGCGGGGGGTGCTTTTGGATTTGTGGGTCGAGAAGCATGTCGGCGCTGGGGCTCAGTAGGGAAGCTCGCAGCTTATTGTGAAGCAAAGATTGTAGACCCTGACACCGGTGAAGCCTTGCCTCCATGCAAACAAGGAGAACTTTGGCTCAAAGGACCCTCGATAATGAAAGGTTAAAAATGAAGTGGTATTGGCTATCAATTATCCTTCTATCATCAGCCTGAATATTTCATACTTTTATTAGTCTGATAATTTCCAAGGCAAATTGGTTCTTCTGAAGCCATTTCATTTACTGCTTGCTGCAGGATACGCTGCAGACCCAGAGGCAACTGCAGCTACTTTGGTTGCAGATGGGTGGTTAAGAACCGGGGATCTGTGTTATGTTGATGAAGAGGGTTTTATGTTTGTGGTGGATAGGCTTAAGGAACTGATTAAATACAAGGGTTATCAGGTAATCTCATCATGGTCTGAAAGTATATCGTTTAAGTCTGGTAAATCAAGCAAAATTTTCTTGTGCAGGTCGCTCCCGTAGAACTGGAACAATTGCTTCAGTCCCACCCTCAGATATCTGATGCTGCAGTGATACCGTAATTTCCCCTAGCCTCCATCCAGACTCACCTTTTTCCTTAATTAGTTTATCATTTGTGTCTTGTGAGAAAATTAGCTCGCTAAAATGAATTGTGATTAAACATTGTTAGATACCCTGATGAAGAAGCTGGCCAGATTCCAATGGCATTTGTGGTAAGGCAACCACAAAGCAGCCTGAGTGAAGCAGAAATCATGGATTTTGTTGCAAAAAAGGTTCGCTCCCCTGGCACAACGTGGCACTTCCCCTTTTTCATCAACTAGGTTTAGGCTGCAGATTTTAACAGAAAACAAATATTTTTTAAATCTTATTGAATCCTGATGATGATTTTCAGGTTGCACCATACAAGAAAATAAGGCGTGTGGCATTCATTAATTCCATACCGAAAAATCCAGCAGGCAAAATATTGAGAAAGGAACTGAGGAAGATTGCCACCCCAGCAGGAACTTCATCTAAGTTATAATCATTTCTCTTTAATCACAGCACAAGTGGTTGTAGATTTGCACGCGTAAAATTCTTAAATAAAAATACGAATCCATAATTTCTCTGCATTTTTTGCTCTTATTTAAGACAATCTGATCCCAAGCAATTTTATTGAAATTGAAGTGATCATGTAACTGGATTAATAATTCACGTGGAACATTAATTTGTTGTTTTTAAGGATTTATATTTGATGTATTGTCATTGTATATATAGTATTTACAGATTATCACTTAATTACATAATATCACTTCATTAATATGTAAAGGTAAAAAATTCAAAAAAATTTCAAAATAAATATATTCAAAATAATGAATTTTTATCTTTGAGGGTTCTAAAATTTTTAAATTTATTTATTAACTCAATGGTGACATTTGATTTATGAATAATTTATAAAATTTATATACTAACATTGTATCAAATATAAATTCTGTTTTCGATTGTAGACAGTTGGATCTGGATTGTGACTCTCTTCAAGAAAGAAAATAACTCGAATTTTACCACTAATTAAATTAAGGTAGCCATGGCCATTTTAACATCTCCAGACTAAAGTCAAATAAATTCATTTTTGATTATTTATTTTTTAAAAAATTATTAAATATTTTTTTTTAAAAAAAAAAGAAGATTTGCAAATTTTGAATTTCAATCTTTCAAAACAGATTGTTGAAATTTTAATTTTATATAATATAATTGAAGATTGTATAATCAAAATTGAGTTCATTTGATAAAAAAGTCAGATAGGAATAAAGAAAATGAGACAAATAGAGTAAGTTTTTAAATGTATACTATGGAGTATATAAATAACCCTTGAATCTCGTTTGTAGAATTTAAAAACTCTACTTGAAGTGTATTCGATAGTATTCCTTTATAGTTAACTTTCCAAGATAAAAAAAAAAAAAAATTTCCTTTATGGTTGGCTAGCAAATTTTTTAAGTACTTCTTAAATTGATCAAATCCAACCATTTTCATTTTAGTTTCAACTAAAGAAAAAGTACATGTGAGAATACTGGTTGAGAATGGGCTGTCAGCTATATATGACAAATATAATGGGACGAAAAGAGTAATAAATTATTAATATGATAAATAAAAAAATGTGGTAACATTTTACTCTTGCCTATAGAATTTAAAAACTTTACCGAACAATGTATAGAATAACAATCCAAATATGAATTAATTAGCAATATATATATATATATATATAATGATTAGAATAATTTAAAAGGGGAATGGTCAGAGTACAAAAAAAAAATTTTGTTATAAACTTGCTTAGTTTGGGCTTCAATCTTCTCCTTCATTCTTGAACCGGCCCACAAGATAAGATCAGATTGGACCAAAAGGCCCAAAACGAACTAAATTGGGCCTTTTACTTTCCTCGAAAAAGGAGGCCCAAAACCAACTTAACGGCGCTCTGCCGAGTTTAGTTTGCCAGACCTGTCCAGACTCCCAGCTAATTAACTAAAGTCTCAACTGCCAACGTTTTCATTTCGTTTTCATTACTTTCTTCTGCAATCTGTTTCGAAACTTACTATTCAAAACCAAAGCTTTTGATTTTCAATTCAGAATTGGAAATTCTCCCAAATGTCCCTTTAAAAAAACCCAAAGAAATTCAATTTTTTTCTTTTTAAATAGTTAAAATTGTTCATGGATATTCTTTTTGCTCAGATCCAAGCGGACCTCCGTTCGAACGACGCCCTCCGTCAATCCGGCGCTCTCCTCTCCGCCCTCCAGCATTCCGCCGCCGGACGGGATATCTCCGTAATAGCCAAATCCGCCGTGGAAGAAATTGTCGCCGCCCCCTCCTCTGCCGTCTGCAAAAAGCTCGCCTTCGACCTAATCCGATCCACTCGCTTAACCGCCGACCTTTGGGATTCCGTCTCAATCGGCATACGTAATGACTTGCACTTCCCCGATCCCGACGTCGTTGCTGCCGCAGTCTCTATCCTTGCCGCCATCCCTTCTTATTCACTCTCCAAACTCATCTCCGATGTGAACGCCGAGATCTCCGCTTGTTTCGATTCTCCTTCCGATAGCCTCCGGTTCTCCATCACCGAGACTCTAGGCTGTGTCCTCGCTAGGGACGACCTCGTAACGCTATGTGAAAACAATGTTAATCTTCTCGACAAGGTTTCAGCTTGGTGGGCCCGGATTGGGCTTAATATGTTGGATAAATCCGACACGGTTTCGAAGGTGGCATTTGAATCCGTTGGAAGATTATTTCAGGAATTTGATTCGAAAAGAATGAGCAGATTAGCTGGTGATAAGCTTGTAGATAGTGAAAATTCTTTAGCTATAAGGTCTAATTGGGTTTCTTCAATGGTTGACTTTGTTTGGAAAAAACGCAGCGCTTTAATGGCAAGGTCGTTGATTTTGCCTGTTGAGAGTTTTCGAGCAACGGTTTTTCCGTTAGTTTATGCGGTAAAGGCGGTTGCTTCGGGGGGTTTGGAAGTGATAAGGAAGATTTCGAAGGGCACTAAAGTGAACGGGACTGTGGTGGATTCAAATGCGGAGAAATTAGTTGGGGTTTCGGATTTGGTTACTCATTTGGCTCCATTTTTGGCGTCTTCATTGGAACCGGCATTGATTTTTGAAGTTGGGATTAATATGTTGTACTTGGCTGATGTGCCTGGTGGGAAGCCGGAATGGGCTTCACAGTCAATTATTGCGATTTTGACACTTTGGGATAGACAGGAGTTTGCTTCTGCTAGAGAGAGTATTGTTCGAGCTGTTGTTACTAATCTTCATCTGCTTGATCTTCATATGCAGGTGCCTGTGCTTTTATTTATTTTTTAGTTTTTGCATAAGTTAAATAAGGTGTTTTTAATGTGTATGAGATAGGGCTGCGCATCATTGACATTGTGAGTTGATGGAGTTGTATTGGTGAGAATGTTTCAAGTTTAGCTGTGCCATTGAGTATATATTTGTTAGAGTTGCATTTTATTGGGGTAGTGAATAACTAAGCTGCATTGTTGAAGGATAGTTCTTCCTTCTGCTGAAATGACATGTGTCTGTTCTTAGATGTTTCTTCATTGCCTTTATTTTGTTGGAAGTCAGGCCTGTTATTTTGTGACTTTTAAGAGGTGACTTCTGAAATGTTGTTGCAGTGTTTGTGCTTGGTGCTGCTTATAAGACAATGTGTATGAACTGACATTTGTTAGTATTTAGTAATGCAAAATGGGTGTTAATTGCCTAGACTCAAAACTTTAGGTTTAAACATGACGTAGAATTCTTCAATTTCCATTCAAAGGTTATAGTTTTGAACGTGGCCTCATATGTTAAACTTTTGCTTGAAGGTTTCATTGTTCAAGAGACTGCTTCTTATGGTAAGAAACTTGAGAGCAGAATCAGACCGAATGCATGCTTTAGCCTGTATTTGTCGGACAGCTTTATGTGTTGATCTATTTGCAAAAGAAAGCGTCCGAAGAGGTCAGAAACCTCTTGCAGGAACTGATATAGCATCTCTTTTTGAGGATGCTAGAGTAAAAGATGATCTTCATAATGTAACTAGTAAAAGCTTGTTCAGAGAGGAGTTGGTGGCAACTCTTGTGGAAAGTTGCTTCCAGTTGTCTCTACCTTTACCTGAACAAAAGAACTCAGGTATGGAGAGCAGAGTGATCGGAGCCTTGGCATATGGAACAGGCTATGGTGCATTAAACTGGACAGAGACTGCCCTGGAAGTGGTGGAAGTTTGCAGGCCTTGTGTCAAATGGGATTGTGATCGAAGGACTTATGCAATCGATTGCTATTTGAAACTGCTTGTTCGGCTCTGCCATATTTACGATACTAGGGGAGGTGTGAAAAGAGTCAAAGATGGGGCTTCCCAAGATCAAATTTTAAATGAGACAAGATTACAGAACTTGCAACGTGATCTTGTAAAAGATCTACGTGAGGTATGTGAGATCTTATAGAAAATTTACATGCCACATTCTCTATCTTACAAGATTGTGTTGTGCAAATAGCTTTTTTTTTCCCAATATGCTGTTTAATATTCATGGTGGAGGGATAAGTTGAGAAACTAGAATTATAGTCTCCAAGGGTATTTAGGCCAAATTATTATTATTGTTGAGTTATGAACTTCTTTGGTCTCTTGGTGCTTTTTCATCTTAAACCTTTGTCCAATCGGTAGGTGAATACCCCGCGAATATGTGCACGTCTTCTTTGGGCTATTTCAGAACACATAGACCTAGAAGGTCTGGATCCACTACTCGCCGATGATCCTGAGGATCCTCTAAACATTATTGTGTCAAATATTCACAAGGTCCTCTTCAACGTAGATTCATCTGCAAATACAACAAATAGGCCTCAAGATGTTCAGGCAGTTCTTCTCTGTGCTCAGCGGTTGGGATCACGTCATGCTAGGGCTGGGCAGTTACTAACAAAGGAGCTTGAGGAGTTCAGAACCAATGGCTTGGCTGATTCTGTCAGCAAGCATCAGTGCCGTATGATATTGCAGAAAATTAAATATGTTTCTAGCCACCCTGAAAGCAGGTGAGGATGATGTCAATAGCTCTAAATGTTTGCATGAGTCTGATGATTTTTGATGCGCTTAATAACGAAGCATAGCATAGAGGATGTTTCTTTAGCATAAGTGATTGACTGTCCCCTATCTTTGCTCTTTTTTAGTCTTTTGGGTTGAATTGGGATGGACTGCAAGTTTGGTGAAAGGCTTCATGTTTACTCATAAGTAGTGATGGCTGTAAGCATAGATTTTTTGCTTATTGGCAGATGTTATTTCCATCTTTGTTGCTATATGAGTCTGCTGGCAATGTAGGCAAGTACCTTGTCAAACTTAGTTCATCTGAAGTAGCTTCTTTCTTACATGTTTCCCCAGCCTTAAAATGAAAAGGAAACATAGATCTTTGTATATAATTTGCATTCTTATGAACCAAAGTGAGATAGAGCATGTTTCTTTTTCAGGTGGGCAGGGGTTAGTGAAGCCAGAGGAGATTACCCATTTAGCCACCATAAACTTACTGTTCAGTTTTATGAAGCATCAGCTGCCCAAGACAGAAAATTGGAAGGGTTGGTTCATAAGGCCATTTTGGAGCTTTGGAGGCCAGACCCTAGTGAATTAACACTGTTGCTAACAAAGGGAATTGACTCCACATCACTCAAGGTTCCTCCAACTGCTCATACTTTGACTGGTAGCAGTGATCCTTGCTACATTGAGGCCTATCATCTGGCAGATGCAGGAGATGGAAGAATCAGTCTGCATCTGAAGGTTCAAACTCCTCTTTATTTATTTTTATTTTCTATGCTTCTTAAACCCTTCTCTGTAGTTGCTATGTGATGTGAGGTAACACAAGTTTGTAGCTCCTCTTGAAGTGAGGGATATGATAAGCATATGTTGACTAGAGCCTGCATAATTTCTTGAAACTTGAAATTTATCTAAATCTAATGCCGGAGATATTGGACTTTCCAGAGTCATCACAGGTTAAGTTGAGGAATTTCTAAGTGGTAAAATAGATTCTACCCTTTTAAGTAGCAATTTTTTAGTGGGAGGTTATGCACTTGTGCAAGATGCATTTATTTATTCGTTCGATAGTGGATCACTGTCTGCAGTAGAAATTTTTCATGCTTTTACTGTCAACCTACTGATGACAACCTTGACATTATGAATCAATATTTTACAGATTCCCATAAGTTAGGCTATAGTTTTTTTTTTTAATACCTCTTTTTATTATGCTTCATTTTCTCTCTTTCTTCTTCTCTCTCACCAGCCCTCGAACCAGGGACATGTGGCTCGGGTGCTCTGACCCAAGCACCCCTAGCCAACAAGCCGAAACGATGGCCGGTCAAAGTTAGGCTATAGTTTGATCAAATGATCAAATCATTTGTGTTACATGCTACAAATCCCTTTTTCTTTTTTTTTTATTTGAAAATACAAATCCCTTTTTCCTGACCAGGCACAAAAATCTGAACACAGTATCTGTACTTAATGCCTATTATTTTCTTGTGTTGCTGTTTTACTGGCTATGATCATGATGCCTGTTGATGAGATTCCCTTGGTTGATGGGTGAATTTTGCAGGTTCTTAATTTGACTGAACTGGAACTAAATCGTGTTGATATTAGGGTTGGTTTATCTGGTTCTTTGTATTTTATGGATGGGTCTCCTCAAGCACTACGGCAGTTGCGTAATCTTGTTTCGCAGGTTTCCTTTTTCATCTTTGTAAATAAATTATTTTTTTCCTCTCAATTATCTGATTCTAAGCTTTCAAATGCACCTATTCTACCTCAGCTTGGGAAAATCTTGTCTTCTCTTTTCAGGACCCAGTACTTTGCAGTGTTACAGTAGGTGTTTCTCATTTTGAAAGATGCGGCTTTTGGGTTCAAGTCTTATACTACCCATTCTATGGAAGTGGTGCTGTAGGAGATTATGAAGGTGATTACGCTGAAGAGGATCCACAAATTATCAGGCAAAAGAGAAGCCTAAGGCCAGAACTGGGAGAACCTGTGATTTTGAGATGTCAGCCTTACAAAATTCCGCTGACTGAGCTTCTCTTGCCACATAAAATTTCACCTGTTGAGTTTTTCCGTCTGTGGCCCAGTTTGCCGGCTATCGTGGAATATACTGGCACATATATTTATGAAGGAAGTGGCTTCAAGGCTACTGCTGCGCAGCAGTATGGGTCTTCCCCATTTTTGAGTGGACTGAAATCATTGTATTCCAAGCCTTTTCACAGAGTTTGTTCGCACATCATCCACACTGTGGCTGGGTTTCAGGTAGTATTCAATCTCTTGATATTTTAGCTGATCACATGTATGTGTTGGTATATTTATTGGGTCTCTGCCCTTCTGAGTAATGTTTTTGTGAATATATTCAAGCATTCTTCCATGAAATTCTTTTGTTTGCTGAGACTCGTCTTGTGCTCACTGCAGTTATTGGAAAATTATAAATTTGGAAGTATTTGCAAGGATCATAACTGCTAGAATTTCTTTCTTTCTTTCAATGAAGTTGTTTCAACATATTGATTGGTTTGTTGAAACTTATTTAGTTAATGTGAGGCTTTTCTGTTGCCTGACAAAATTGCTATTCATTTTTCCCCACTTGTGGGTTGTGACAGCTATGTTATGCTGCAAAAACTTGGCACGGAGGCTTCTTGGGTATGATGATTTTTGGAGCCAGTGAAGTGAGCAGAAATGTGGACTTGGGTGACGAGACAACAACTATGATGTGCAAATTTGTGGTCCGAGCTTCTGATGCATCAATCACCAAACAGATTGAATCAGATCCACAAGGCTGGTTGGATGGCCTGACTGATGGCGGTGTGGAGTACATGCCTGAAGATGAAGTGAAGGTGGCCGCTGCTGAGAGGCTTAGAATATCAATGGAACGGATAGCCTTGTTAAAGGCCGCGCAACCAAAGAAAACTCCAAAATCTGATGATGAAGAGGAGGATGAAGAGAAAGAAGAGGAAGATGCGGAGAAGAAAAAAGATGGTGAGGAGAATGGTAAACCTAAAGGACCTTCCACTCTTTCAAAGCTAACAGCAGAAGAAGCTGAGCACCGTGCTCTTCAAGCAGCAGTGCTTCAGGAATGGCACATGCTGTGTAAAGATAGAAGCTTCAAGATCAGTTAACATTGTCATCCTGTTTTTGGGGCCGATGAAACAAAGGGCTATATCTTTTTTCTACTGTATTATGGTTTTGGTTTGCATTAGGTAGGTATTGAAAGCTGATTAGAGTGCCATCTTTTTTTTTTTTGAGTTCCATAACTTTTTCTTCTATGGGGCATTCCCTTGTACATCTTGTACCGGCTTTGTCTGTTATTCATCATCAGAGATCAATTGTTAAACACTAAACAAAAGATGTTCATGCATGTTTGAATCACTTCCACTCTGGAACTTGGACTCCATACTCCGTCATTAATTTGTAGCATGCAACGCATTTCGTACATAAAAAATTGTGATACTAACAATGCAGCCTCTCCCTCTCCTTTATTTCTTTTCATGTGCATGAAATTTTTCAACGCAAAAAAATGGCACTGAATATGAAAAATGCTTCGGCCTTGTGGTGAATTTGGTTGTTCAAACTGTTCCATTGCTCAACCAAATTTGTCTGGGTTGAGCACTCTTGTTCTTAATTTTCATGGGGTAAACGAATGAGAAATGACAGCAAGGGAAAGAAGAATCTATTCAAGTAACTTGCCAAAGCTTGCTCTTCCATCATATTGTACACTAATCCCACTTAAATAAGAACACATCCACAGATTAGGTGAACAAAACTACATAAGAAAATTTGCCACCTCTTTGAACAACTTAGAGCTAATAGAACAAATTGGTAGGCCTAGCATCTTTCTCCCTGTCATTTACCACTTCTACTCCAGATGATAGGAGTAAAAACCACTCACATGTTAATACTTCTGAGGAACAGTGTCAAAGTCATCAAAGTCAAGCCTCTGTCGCTCTCTGCCCGCCTGAACATAGAAAGGCATTGTCTAGTTACCACTCAATGGTTCGTAAACATTCTTGGCTAAAATCTTTTGATGAATGGAAATGGCAAGCTCACCTTTGCTAGATACAATGGATCACATGACATGAGTTCATCCATAACAGTTAGCTTCTTTGAGAGGGTCATCAACCTGTAATGTAACATATAAACAAATAAATAAACAAAAAAAAACCTTTAATAATGCTTTTATTCATTAAGAAGCCAAGCCATTTTTTACAATATAAGGGGCCCGACAAATAATCACCAGTGTTCTGCGACATGTCCCTATGATTGATGACATCATAAATTGTAACTCTTTTTTGAAGAACTATTGCAATTGATAACACTTATAATAAAGTATTGCCAATATTGGAAAACACAGCATGTATAAACAAGTATAGTCCTAAACAATACAAAATTTTCTATTATAATAAAACATGACAGTGGTGTCTATTCCATAGAGTGTACCTCTGGATTGATGAGTCAATACGCTCAATCATTTCACAGGTCTTATATTGTTCAGGATCCTCTAGGAATCTAACCATCCCATCTTTCTGGTTGATAGTTGCATATATCTCACCATCTTGAATCTAAAAGTTGACATTAAAATGTCAACAATGCAAATGTGAAACAGATAATATAATTGCAGCCTTAATTAACTGAAACAGAATCCAAAATTACCATTTGTAGAACATGCATTTCCGCTTCCTTAGGGCTATTCAGTTGCACTGTGTTAGCAATGTCATGAAGAGAGAGAGTTAAATACGTCTGGGTCAACCTCTGGATATTTCGCTTATACATAGATGAGATAACCTGCTTCACCAATCCTAGATTGTTGTCCTGGTAAGAGTACAAAGCTTCATTCAGATGGTCAAACATATAAAGCACAAGAGTAGGGCTAAAATTTGATACAGCACTCACACTTTCAAATTTCTCCTCGTTTGCCTTTACATATGTCTCTAAATCTGCAACTTTCCCATTGTTATAACTATTTGCCAGTTCGACGTATGGCTACTCAAGGGACGATAAGCAGTTAATTAGTAAACTCAACAAAAAATAACTAATGAAGTAAACGTGGTTCATTCTTTATGAAGGTACAAGGCTATAAGTGGTGTCTTTTTTTTTTTTTTAAAGTTCAAAATCATTACCTGACATAAGTTCTTCAAATTTCTCTGAGCTACTGAAGAAGCATACTTAGGGAGACTGGTAGAAAACTGTAACCAAGAGAATGGAAAACCATAGGAAAAATCACCATTTAGATATGAAGAAGAGCCAAGATGAACTTGCACCTAACAATTTTGTCTAAATGGTGAAAGTATTCACCTTTCAAAATCACAGCTTCAAAATTGAAAATCAATTGGTCCATACATTCATAATTCACAATACAATGTAAATTAGAAATGCATAACATACCTGTCCATGGAGAATAAGAGAGACCAATATGTATTTTTTGTAAGCCTCAACAGCTATAGCATTGATGGTAGACATAGGAGCAGTCACAACCTAGACGATTACCATAAAGCAAACAAAAAATTAGGATAATAGTAAGTCATATTGTCATAATTTTAGCAGCTGACCAATAATAAAAACAGAGCTGGAAAGGAACAACATACATTGTGTAGAAGCTCCAATGCTTTCTGAAATCGCTTTTGCCCAACGCAAATCATTCCCCTGTCATGATGCCAAACGGGAAACCCAATCAGTGATTCCCCTCGATGATGCTAAACCAGTGAAATAGTCAAATCAAGGAGAATAGCATAGCATTCGACATTTAATTAAATCAATTATTAAAGTGATGCATCTTTCTCCTTCGGTAGATAATATGATTATGCTACTCGATTCATGCAAAAACAGAAATAAAGTTTCATAATGAAATAAGAAAATGTTAGATGTAACATGCACCTCTAGAAAGAACCTAATTTTGTTAGAGATTACGAGTCTAAAAGGAAAAAATATGAGCTCCTGAGAACTAAGCATCTCAAATGCGCATTATAGTAAGCAAATTGAAAGACTAGCTTGAGAAGCAACCCACCCATAATAGCAATAGAGAAAAAGGTCCCTTGGCTGATCAACCTCAAAAATATCTTCCTCTAGAATGGAAAGACCAGTTCTGTAGCACTTTGCCAGCAGACAAAGCAAAAGAAACTCCGGATGTAAAGTAGTCAAATGTTCAGTGGAAGACTGAAGCTTACGAATAGCAGTCAGCATTGGGGCCACACCATGCAAGGGCTCCTCAAGCAACAGAACTTGGTCCTTGAACCTCTTACAAACAGATATAACTGCCAATTAAATTAAAATCAACATCAACAATAATTGACAACCCAACAAGCAAAAACTTTGCCACTATCAGTAATAATTCGATACAAAGTAAAGAGTAGTACACTTATCAGGCGCCAACCGAATTTGATCAGCAACACATGAACTGATAAATCTGGCAATGATTAACGCGAATGTACTAGCTTGTTCTTTTGTAACTGGACCAGCAGTGCATGCCTCTCTGTTGAATTATTAAGAAAACTCACCATTAAAACTCATAATTTTTATTTTTCTACGAAATTACAAGGTCTATATTAGTTAATCAAAATTCCAGATTTTAAATTTAACGAAAAAGTTATAGAGAAACTAATTGGACCAAAAAAAAAAAAAAGAAGGGGGGGGGGGGGGGTGTGTCCCCAAAAAACCCCAAGATTCAATTTCCTCCACTTTCTCTTCTGTTCTCGGCAACCAAACATCAGATTCTAAACATAACCAGATCACCCCCCCCCCCCCACCCACCCC
>NC_030853.1:1806521-1819439 GCF_000208745.1 Theobroma cacao
CCCCCCCCAAATATAAACTTTCTCGAAGTTTTACATAGAAAAATCGCTTCTTTATCTTTTTAAATCAAAGACCCAAACTGAAAAGGAACTCACATGAAATAGAGGTAACCGAGAGAGTGCTTGGAAGGGTCGAGTTGGTCGAGAAAAGGTAACAACCGAGTGGACTCGGCATGGAGCGATTCATCAGCTTGTTTAAGCAAATTTTGTAGCACTGAAACATCGGAGGCAGTGCTTGATAGCCCCTGGATTTGAGTCACGAAACCTTCCACTGAGTTCATCCTGTCTCTCGCAACTGAGTTTTCCGATCGAATCAACTCAGGTAACAATCAAAAACCAAAAGCTTATTTGCGTTTTACCTTTCAAATAGATATATAAAGGCCAAATACCAAATAAGTCCCTAAATTATGTCAAAAAAATCAATTGAGCCTTTATCATTTTATTAGGTTCAAATAAATCTTTAAAATTTTATTTGAAATTAAATAAACCCTTCTTCCTAATCGTTGACTAATTTTTATTAGTCAATAGTATATATAATACTTTTATATAAGATCATTTATCACATGATAGATGATGTGACATTAAATACTATTGATTAAGATAGAGTAAATGGATAAAAAAGTAAACACATAAATTTTAATTAATAATATTTAATACTAAGTCATTTATGATATAAAATAAAAATATCACATATATCGTTGACTAATGTAAGTTAATCAGTGATTAAGGAGAGGGGCTTATTTGACCAAAAATAAAAATTTAGAGACTTATTTGAACGTAATAAAAGAATAAGAGTTGAATTAATTTTTTTAATATAGTTCAAGGGCTTTTTTAGGTATTTAACTATATATATATTAGTCCTCTCCCCTATAAATGATTTTCTTTTGTATTAAAATTTGAAAGAAAAATAATTTTTAATGTTTTGTAAAGCAATAGTATAAGTTTTGCAAATACTAAAATGAAAATAAAATAAAATAAAATTCAATTTCGAAGAAAATAAAGAATATTAACCAAAAAAATTGGCTTGAGTGAGCCAACTTGATGTAGTGGGGTAATTTTAACCCTATTGGATTGTTATTTTTATTATTTTAATCATTTATTTAAAAAAAACATTTTCAACGATTGGATTATCCTATTTCTTTATTTTTTTTACATTTTTACTTAATTTATATAAAATAAAAAAATAAAAAAATGGAAACTTATTACATTTTATTTGATAAGCTTCCAAGCATTATTAGCCCAAAAAAGAAATTAAAATAAAAAAAGCTGAAAATTGAAACGATTTTATGGAATTTAAAATTGAAATATGTAACTTGATTGTTGGTCAGCTAAGTGGCCAAGTAAAGATGGTAAATCTTGGATTATGCTAATGGCTAAAAAAAAAACTCTTTGGTCTATATTTCTTTTTTCTATTTTTTGTGCTTTTTTTTTATATAAAAATACCTAAATTTGTGTATTTTATACAATATCTTTAAATCATTTGTGTTTTTTTTTTTTTAAAAAAACTTGTTTGAAATTAGTTATTGAAATTTGAAAATCGAAATGAGTTCGAGTAATTAAGGAGTATTATTTATCGGATTGGATTATAATTTGATTATTAAAGTCAAATATTTTAATCGTGATTTGAGTAAATATGAAAATAAAAAAATTCAAAATAAAATTTTTTCATGTTTTAGTGGGCCTTGGTCGATTTCCGGGACTTTTTATTTGGGCCTCGATTCGGACCGTAGAACAGTAAAGGCACAGCCCAGTTCTTCTATTTGCATTTTGCTTTTGTGTTCTTAGAAGCAAAGGGAGAACGAAGAATCAGAGAAGAGAGGAGCAGAGAAGCAAAAGGAGAGCTCTGAAAAGCAGTCGAAAATGGCGGATTACCATTTCATTTACAAAGATGTAGAAGGGGCTTCGACTCAATGGGACGATATCCAAAGAAAGCTTGGGAATTTACCTCCAAAACCACCACCGTTCAAACCTGATCCTTTCGAACCTGCACCCGACTCGGATTCAGCCCCGAAGGACAAGTCTTGGATCGATGAAAAGACTGAGGAAGAACTTGAAGACCTCGAAGATGATCTCGACGACGATCGATTCCTTGAAGAATACAGGTTTAATTTAATTTTTCTCGAATAAATTGGATTTTTTCGGATTTAATAAGTGGATTAAGATATTTCTGTTTTTTTTATTATATGGTCCGGGGATGATTTTTTTTCTTGAATTAGAAATATGGTTTTGGTTCATTTAAGTTCTAGAAGTTGTATAGCGGGTAAAATTTGGTGACCTTAACGATTAATTTCAGGTTAATTGTTATTTGTTCTTGATTTTGTACCAAATTCTTGACTATAAAAGGTCGAACTTTTGCCTGTGACTGGAATTACTTGTCTTTTCAAATTTTCATTGACATCTATGTTTCGGCCTTTTAATTGGAAAATGGTGTGGTTTTAATAGAAAGAAGAGGCTAGCTGAGATGAGGGAAGCAGTTAAGATTTCAAAGTACGGATCAGTGATACCGATTTCAGGATCCGATTTCGTGCGTGAAGTTTCACAAGCTCCTCAGGATGTCTGGGTGGTTGTCATTCTCTACAAAGAAGGGTATTTACATTTGAAAAAACTGCTTTCATTTCATGCAAATATACTAGTTATTCAAAATGTAACAAAGTCCTTTCTTTTTGTGTTGAGTAACATTGGCATCATGTAATCTTTACACGCATAATATAGTAACAACTATTTCTTATTCATTTTGAGTTTCACTCTTCAGTTATCGATTGGTATTTGGTGTTTTCTGCTTCACATTTGATGTGAATTATCTTATGGGTTTTAAATATTTTATTTTTCTTTTTTATTTATTTTTTATAACATTTAATCTAATAAAAATTATGCCGTTTTCCTTTCGTTGTACTATTTTATATGGATGTTGATGAAATTCGATAGCGATAGTGGTTGATGAAGAAATAACCATGACTTGTGAACCATGAAATTTGTAAATGCTGATGCTCATAGAGAAAAAGATGTGGGTGCTGTGCTGTTAAGTGCAAAACGTTTTACAGTTCCTTGTATTGATTGATTGTTGCTTTATTGGTATCTCTTATTAGATTCCCAGAGTGTGGGCTGCTTTTGCGGTGTTTGGAAGAATTGGCAGTTAAATACCCAGCAACAAAGTTTGTCAAGATAATATCTACTGATTGCATTCCTAACTACCCAGATCGTAACCTTCCCACTCTCTTGGTATATAACAATGGAGCAGTGAAAGCAAATTATGTGGGCTTGCATAGTTTTGGCAGGAGATGCACGCCTGAAGGTATGCTATATATGAATCTTGTCTCTTCTTTTTCTCATTTTCAAATAAATTTGACTTGGGGCAGTAGGGGAAGTATGAAGATGCTACTTGTCAATCTTGTGTTGTAGTCTTGGATGTAAAATATAATTATTTTGGGTGCACACCAAGATCCTTGAGGTGGGAGATGTTTTCGTACATTCTGTTGTCTTGTTTTGCTTTCAATGGTGTTGTTGACCTACTGCACCAACGTTTGCATGCGCTTTTTTTAATTGAAATTTATTAGATCAATGCCTTTATGATATTTTTGTTCTCTCTTAAAATATAGGTGTGGCCTTAGTCCTCTGCCAATCAGATCCTGTACTAAATGATGGCCAAAGTGGAAGCGATCCATCAAGAAAAGCCGTTCTTGAAGATGTTCAAAGGAGGTTCATAGAGAAAGTTGTTACAGAGCACGAAAATCATGATGATGATGGATCATCAAGTGATTAGAAGTTTGGTAAATTCTTCTGGTTTCTTTTGGTTAGAAACAGAAGCATTACCATTGACAGACAAACTGTAGTTCGTGCTCTCTTCCTACTGCTTTTTGTTTTTTTTCTTTGAAGTTTCTGTTCATCACCTGCTCAACAAAACATTCTAATTTTGATATTTGTCCATGTATTATAATTCTCCACTCTAGTTTCAATCCGTTCATGACATTTTTGTTTTTCCTTTGGGGTTTTAGTAATTGTCATCTCTATTGTTTAGCTTTTTCTTGATGTCTTGTTGTGAGGCTATCTTTAATGGAGCAAGGTGAGATGCATCACTGTCTAGAAATTCTTCATGATCTCTCTTAAAGCAGGAAAAGAAAATTAGTTTGGTTTATGCGTGTGCGTTCGGTTGGCTTGGTCTGAAAATTCCGGAAATTGAATTAGAATTTTTTTAAAAAAGATATTAAATCAAAATAACTGAAATTAAATTAAGTGGTTGGTTTGATTGATTCGGTCAATTATAAGTAATTCTCAACACTTAATTTTAGCAATATTTTCCAGAAAAAGATAAATAAAATTACTCATTTTCACATTCTAATAAAAAACAAATTCACCAGGTAAATAGGAGAAAACTATCCCTCCAACTTTCATTAAGAAACAAATAATCGGTGAACTATATATAACATTTTAATGTAATATATAGTGAAATTTTTTTAACTTAATACTATGAGGATCATAAAAATTTATTAATTAATCAAAATATTATTTAATCGATAAATTAATAATTTATTAATTTATTCATTAATTAATAATTTATTAATTATCAAGATATTTTTTATTTTGTTTCAGAATATCGAATTTAATACATGTATTATTTATTCTGATTATATGAATATTACTTAATTGTTGAATTACAAATTATTATTATTCGTAATGAGCAAATTATTGAGAACATAATGAGAATGATAAAGAAGATGAAGTTGAAGATGATAATTTTATACTGAAACTTGTCTAGCGCAAAAATTTACTCAAAGCAACAATCGCATTATATAACTTTCTCTTGTAATAAAAAAACACTACACCAAAAATTTTGAATGCACTAAGAAAAGTTTGAAGTGAGGTTCAAAGAGATCAATTTCAAAAAAAAAAAAAAACATTGGAGTAATCCTAATTGAGTCATATATATATATATAATTTTGATGCATAAGGTGGTTATTAATTTATAGATCATGTACAAATAGTTGATAATTAGTCCAATTATTGCATTTAGGTGTACAGATTTTTCAAAGTAAATCCAAAATATATAAGTTGGATGTATACTTTTAAAAAGGTTATTGGCAGGGCTACCAACATTTCTTAAAGAAGAAAAGGATAGTTTGACGTAAGGAAAATACTCGGTATCTTATAATTGAGTAACTTATATTATCTAATCCGATTAAATAAGATTAAGATATCTTATAATTAGATTTGAATAGTAAAATTATTACCCATGATCAAGAGTTTGGATAGTAATCTTTGTACATATCCACTTAAATTAGAATAACAATTATTTTGATATAAAGTATTAATTTTTTAATCGAATTTGAGTAAGATATGAATAGTTAAATTTATTAGATTTAGGTTTGAGTACTTCAAAATTAACAAATTACTTACTCGTTACCATTCATAGTTTCAAAATCATTTCGATACTAAATTGCCTTAAATTAGCATAACAATCTTGAATTGAATATGCTAATACCAAGAAAAAGTAAAAGTCTCCAATGCAATGCTCTTGATATTTTAATATTTCATGAGCAAAGGTGTGTATTCCAATGAATTGGTTTGCTAATTATTCCATGATAGTTGACTGAATTAGCAATCTAAACTCGACATGACTTCCCAAAAAATATATATGGGAAAGAAGAAATCAAGCAGCCGCGTAGCAAGGTGGGCAAGAACTTATATGCATCTATCAGGGTCAGGAAGAGAGTGAAGGAGATAGAAGGAATTCTTTGTAAATAAAATTTCAAGGATTTAAGCCGTTGAATGCTTCTTTGTGCTTTAATTTCTGCACGATTATACTAATCAAGGAATCATTAATGGATATTTAATTAAGATTGTAATTATTCCAATTCAGAGATCCCTTCTTCTAATTTTTTTTTATGACAAACCTGGAAAAGAAAAGGTCACTACCATTTTGCCAAGATTTGACTTTGTAGATTATAAATTAAATGGGAACTTTGATGATCCTTATGCAATTCTTCCAGTTTGATGCTGATACATATAATCAGAAAGAAGCAAAGAATTCTGCTATGGGATGTTAAGAATCTGTCTTTCCTTTTCTGTTGTGTGCTTCTAGGCATCAATCTCAGCACCGCCGGCCTCCTAAAATGCTATGATATCGGGAACTTCACCACTGATAGTACATTTGGCAAGAACCTTGATCTAATCCTCTCTTCTCTCCCAGGTAATGTACCAAGAAATGGAGGTTTCTACCGTACCACCATTGGCCAAGGCTCGAACATAGTATATGCCTTAGCTCTTTGCAGAGGAGATACTTGGTCCGATGCTTGTTCTAGCTGTGTCAATTTAAGAGTCAGAAAGATCAAAGCAAGCTGTCCCAACCAGACAGAAGCAATTTTATGGGAAGGAGAAGTTGCTTGTCTAGTACAATTTGACGGATGGCTTGATGGAAAGAGCTTCCAATGGCACGTCCATGCTCAAGTTTGCAACTGGACTATCAAATATGAACTTCAAAAAGATATATGCACTAATGCAGCGCACCCCAGATATACCTCAGAAAGATAGCAAATTGTGCTTAATTCAAACAGTTGATCAGTATCAAAGATGTTGCATTGGGCAGCAAGGAGGTTATGTCCTGACACCAAATTGTCAATTTCGATGGGATTTATATTCCTTCTTTAATTCTTCAGCTGATACTCTAAATTTAAATCCTCCACCTCAACATATTAGTCCTCCATATTAAGCTACAAATAATAGTACAAATAGAGAAGGCGGGTATTTATCTCCCTAGATATGAGCAATGACATGAGGAAGAATGCAAAACAAAAAAATCATCTCTATTACAATTCGCAAAATTTCAGGACATATCAGAGAATTATTTACGTTCACGTTTCTGGCTTGTGCAGATAATGGAGGCCTTGAATCCCAAGCTGTCGTAATCATTGTTGTTCCAATCATTACTTTAGTGGCAATATTGGCACTTGCTTGTATTCTTATTCGAAAAAGGAAGAACAGAAAGCAGAAGAATTGTAAGTATGTTACTTGTCATTAATTGTTTAACTCTTGTTTGTTGTCACCTAGGACAACTCAAGGCTGGTCTTGTACGACTAACAAACTTTTCCATCTTAGCAGATAATTGCTGGTCTTGTATTTAATTTTTCTCCAGCAAATTATGATGTAGCTATGTAGTCACAAAGTCAAATGGCATAAAGGGTGATAGGGAATTTCGTGTGTTAACTCCACTTTCTTGGTTAAGATGCAGACAACAGTAATAGTTTGGAATCATTGCTCCTCAACTTCAGCGCAATAAAAGTATCAACAGATAATTTCGCTGAGAATAACAAACTTGGACAAGGGGGATTTGGTTCTGTTTATAAGGTAATTAGAGATTGAGTGAAGCCTTCAATTTAATGGCCTCTCCAATTCCTATATACCAGTAAAACTTCATTCTTCTGTCAAGATGTGTTAAGACAAGTTACTAATATTCTTAATCTTCTTTAATTTCTGGTTTTGATAAATACTGTTTCGGGGTAGGCTTTATGATGGACAAGATATAGCTGTGAAGAGATTGTCTGACAATTCTGTGCACGGAGATTTGGAATGTAAGAATGAAATTCTGTTAATGGCAAAGCTTCAGCACAGGAAACTTGGTTAGGCTGCTAGGCTTTTCCTTGGAAGGAAAAGAAAGGCCTTTTATTTATGAGTTTCTGCCAAATTCAAGCCTCGACCGTTTCCTATTCAGTATGGTTGCAATTCATTTTTGTTTAAAATTAAATTTCTCTTAGTTTTATTTAGGATAATCTTGTTGGCAGATCACACACTCGATGCCTATATATGAGTAACTTTATTTGTAATGCATTTGTGTTACAATGTCATGAATTTCTAGATCCAGTCAGGCGCTTACAACTAGATTGGGAATAGAGACAAAATTATAACAGGAATAGCTCGAGGGATACTTTACCTTCACCAAGATTCTCGATATCGAATTGTTCATCGTGATCTAAAAGCTGCTAACAGAAGGTATGATTTGGTGAGAGTGACACATTATTGAATATTTGCAGGCATGGAAAAGTTGGAAAAGAGGAACAGTCATGAATATGTTAGATCCGGCTTTGATGTTTATTTATTAAATCTCCACCTGCTTGGAAGACTTTACTTGCTGCACTGCTGGCAGTCAATTTTACAAATTAAATAGTAGGTAACGTATGTCCCACAAGCCTTCTTTATGTTACAGACTCAAGGCAGGTAAAGTTGCTTTGCTAAAGACTTGACTTGCTGCATTGCTGTCAGTCAATTGCATAGTAAGATTCTCAACATAATTAGTAATATTTTGATGCTAAAGTAACTTCTCAAGATTTCATAATTCTCAAAATTCTAAAACTCAACTATCTAGTCCTTTGCTAAATGTAAATAAATGAATAAGTTCTTATAACTCAATAAGCATAACCATATACATCTTATCGAATCAAACATAATTTCATTACACACAAATGCTCGTATATATCACGTAAAATCATCCACAAATATCAATTAATTCATAAATTATGTTGTTAAAATAGTTTCTTTTTAAAGGTATGTTGTTACAATAGTTAAAGAATTATAATAATAACAATGGATGATCTAATAAGTTCATAAATCATTGACTACAACATATCATTCTTCAAATATTGTATCAAAAGATTCATAAATCAATCTCACCTTTTCTCTCTTACTTTCTGCACAAGAACAAGTTTCTTTACACCGTTAATAACCATTTATTAGAAAAGTTCACCACTTCTGTGACGTCCCAAAACTGAGTCATGACACGGTCATATATCTTGAGACTAGGTCCCAAAGTAACATGAAGCTTCTCCTTTTCTCATTCTTATAATAATCCACAATTCAAGTTATAATAATCCACAATTGAAGTCATAATAATAATTCTATTATAACATATCTGCATAATTAATTATTAAAATCCAACTAAAGTCTGCAAGAAAATAAATAAACATCTAGAAACTTAAATATCCATTACACATAATATGCGTTTCAAAGTAGTTAACAATGTCTTAACACTATGACAAACTTCTCAAATTATTCTCTTAGCTCCCATGATCCTATGCCTCTTATCTTTAATCACCTTCAAAATATAATAAAGGAATGAGCAAACCATAGCATAGCCACATACACCTTACCAGATCAAACATCGTTTTCCATACATCATATAGTTCATTCAAGAGCATTTCAATAAATTATACTTTCAAAAAGTTAAACAAATTATTATGTCCAAAACGAGGAATTTTATAAGTTTATAAATCATTGATCATTAAATATCATTCTTGAAATATCATTCAAGCAAATCATAGATTCAATCTTTCAAACTCATAAAGTTTTATCATCTTAGCTACAGTCACTATTGAATCCCATGACAAGGGCCGTACCATCTAATCATTCTCATGATCATTACTAACTATTATATCTTGTTAACAGGACTATGTGCTAACTATTATATCCCGTTAGTAGGATTGTAGAACTAGTTTTAATGTTGATTATCACACTTCCTAAGGATCATTTCGTAGCTCTTAAAATATTTTTTAAAGATGATCAAATATTTCATTTCATTTATAAATTGACATTCATCATAAGAATCAACCAAAACATTCATAAAACAATATTCGTCATATATATAAATCAAATCATTTGTAAATCCATTTTTCATCACATGAGCAATCAAATCATTCATCAATCATTGTTAATCATATTATTAAGCTCATAGTAGAAAATAACCATATGCTTGACCCTATTTTTATATACTGAAACTAATGAAATGAAATATTTGATTCTTTCAAGAAATATACATATACGATAGTTTTGAAATAAACAAAATGTGTGAGGATATACTTACCTTCCTTCATTCTAACAAACTCGTTTCCTTCCAAAATAATCAAAAGCCTAGTAACAATCATTTAAACATATTAGAAACAAAATAACTCTCTAAAATCTATATATCACCTGAAACTACACAAAATAACCCAAACTCTTTTAAATCATAAATTTAGATAGCTCGCACATCATTCACTAAAATGACCATATCTTAAGCTATGAAACTCAAAATTGATATTCGTTTGATGCATTGGAAACTAGACTTAATAAGCTTTCTATCCATGTAAATCTCAACATTTAGTTCACTATAGAAAAAAAGCAGAAAATTTTCGAAATTTCCCTTGGCGTTGCTACTAAGCAGTTTACATTGTCTTTACAACAAAAAAAAATCATATCTTTACGTAAGAAGGTCAAAACCCACTTTTGTTTAGTTCATTAGAAAATAGACTCATGTAGGTTTCCAACAAAATATAACTCAAATAGAAAAAACCTACATAAATCAGTACAAAACTAGACTTAAAATGAAGGTACAATATAAGATACTTGATTCTTCAAGTAGATTTTCTTTTCAATTGTAATTCAAATCCATCTAAATCACTCAAATATGTTTCATCGATCTAAATGAAGGTTTTTACTCACCTTGTGATGATAGATCCAGTAATAGCCTTGATTGTTTATTCTTCAAGTTGATCTTGAAAATCCTTAAATCTTACACAAAAGTATACTCGTGAAATTTTCTTCTTAGCTTTATGTTTTCTTCACTAAGGTGGCTGCCTATGTTTAAATAATATGTTTATATTAACCCTAATTGTATTTTAATAAACTTCAGCATAAATAAATAATTTAGGCCCAATTATTTATAAGGGTCTATTTTATACATTTTGGATATGTTAATACTGTAATCCAAATATTATTTAGGCTGAGGTATTACATTTTCCCCACCTTGTAAAAAGTTTCATCCTCAAAACTTAACTTACCTTCATTTCTCAATAAGTTTGGATATCGTTTCTTCATATCCTCTTCAATTTCCCAAGTTGCTTCCCTTGGCATATGGTTGCTCTATTGGACTTATACAAAGGGAATGATTTGACACCTCAAGACTTGTTTTTTCTGATCAACAATTCGATTAGGATATTCCATATATGTTAAATCTTCCTACACTTGTAAAGGCCCATATTACAACACATGATTCAGGTCAAAGGTGTACTTCCTTAACATAGATACATGAAACACATTGTGAATGCTCGATAGTTGTGGTGGTAAAGCTATTTGATACGCAACTTCTCCAACCTTATCAAGAATTTCAAATGGTCCTACATAACATGGACTTAACGTGTCTCATTTCCTAAATCTCATAACACTTTTAGTAAGTGATACTTTTAGACAGACATAATCCCCTTGCTGAAAATTTAAGTCCTTTTGCTGCTTATCTGCCCAACTATTTTAACGATCTTGTGCAATTTTAAGTCTCTCCTTAATGATTATAATCTTCTCCACCGCCATCTGCACCAATTTTGGTCCCAAAAGCTTCCTTTCACCAACATCATCCTAACATAAAAGAGATCTGCATTTCTTTCAATACAACACTTCGAAAGGAGCTATTCCGAATCTAGATTGATAATTATTATTATAAGCAAGTTCTGCCAAAGGTAAATAATTATCCCAAATACTCTTAAATCAATTACACAAACTTGAAGCATGTTTTCCAAAATCTGATTTGTTCTCTTTGTCTGTCCATCAGTTTGAGGGTGAAAGGTTGTACTTAATTTTGAGTTTGTTGCCATAGCATGTTGTAAGCTAGGCAAATCTTTTTTTTTTTAAGTTAAGAAAAGGTTTATTCATATGAAAAGGGATGAACCCAAATAAACAAAAAGGAGAAGGAACCTGGCAAAGAAATCCTAGGATCCAACTCAAAGGCTGGCATTGCAAAAAATGGCCAACAGAACATAATCTATACAAAAAGATTGACAAGCACAAGTACAAACAGCCCTGAACAAAAAGCAGGGGAAAAGCAAGAAGAGGAAACATGATCGTTGAGGATGTTTCTTCCTCTTGCAAATTAGTCTAAGTCATTCCCTAAAGTGGTCCATGTCTAACCATAAAGACAAACGATTAACATAAATTCTCAACCATTAAGGACCCTCATCAAGAGCATAAAAGTAGAAAATAACAGGCAAAGGAGACATTCCACAGCTGAATCTATGAGACCTCAATCTCTATAGGCTTGTAACTAAGAATAGATGTAATAATACGAGCCAAGGGTAGTTTCGTCATTTTCTCTAATAAGCTTCCAGAAGAAAGTTTTATGATATTTTAAGGCTTAAATGGGTATAAGACTGCATAAATGATGTGTGCTGATGAAAACACGAAGAAAACTAGAAGTTTCAACAATTTTCATAACAGGGGCAAAATGGTCAGTTTTCACCTCGAGTTAAAATTTTAAGTTTTTATGAACCTGAACATGTCTAGACCATTATGGATCTTGTCATAGTGTTAAAAGAGAAAAAAGATTGCATAAAAGATTGGAGGAGAATAAGTTAATTGGTGGAGGGGCATTTTCGTAATTTTAAGGGAAAGGATAAGATTGCCTATAAATATCTTGAATTTCCAGCAGCTTCTAGAGATTTTTCAGCAGTTGGCCTTCTTCTTCTTTTCCTCTCTCACGTTTCTTCAAAACTCCATGGAAGCTTGATTTGAAGCTTGAATGATTTTCTCTCTCTAGCTCTAGTTTTCACACCTTTGAACCCTTTTGACTGGAACCTTTGAATTCTTTCATCCTCTCACTTCAAAACCCTTGATAAAGCTTATTTCCAAACTTTCTCTCATTAGTTGGGCGTTCTAGAGAGAGAAAGAGATAATTACTCTATTGATTTAGAAGCAATTGGAAGAGAATTTGACTACAAAGGAGCCCTAGGGTAAGTAATGAACTAAGCTCGATTTTTAGCTGCAGAAAATGGCTAGTAATTGGGATTTATCAGTTGTTTTATTGTTGACTATGTTCATTACTTTTTAGTGATTAAGATAGTGAACATAGATAGCCATTTAATGTGGCAATTGAAAACTAGCTAAGAGATAGCTTTTAGAGTTCATAGTGTGTAA